>NW_027189140.1:1425336-1688875 GCF_040958095.1 Procambarus clarkii
ATTATTTAGCGATGATAGTATTACAGAAGACCCCTGACTTTGATAAAAATGACCAGGATTCTGATAATAGGATTGTTGTGATAATTAGGGCTGTAGTGGGAGGAGTAATCTTAGTGGGGAGGGAGGTAGCATTGTCTGCTGACTTTGTGACCACCGTTTACTGTTTGGACTCACTATACCAGCTTAGCTGTTCGCTATGGTGAACAAAACATGCAGATCCTTATATATAACGTCTGTATATAGTGAATAAAAGCAAAAACAGTATTGTGGGAGGAGAATGGTGGCGAGTCAGGTGAGGTGAGGGAGGGTGGAAGTGGCAGCCAGTGGTGGGCTGCCACTGCTGCTCAGCATACCAACTTAGTGGTTTTTTTTTTTTTTTTTTTTGAGATATATACAAGAGTTGTTACATTCTTGTACAGCCACTAGTACGCGTAGCGTTTCGGGCAAGTCCTTAATCCTACGGTCCCTGGAATACGATCCCCTGCCGCGAAGAATCGTTTTTTCATCCAAGTACACATTTTACTGTTGCGTTAAACAGAGGCTACAGTTTAGGAATTGCGCCCAGTAAATCCTCCCCGGCCAGGATACGAACCCATGACATAGCGCTCGCGGAACGCCAGGCGAGTGTTATGGTGAACACGAATGTAGATACTTATTATAAAGTGTATATACAGTGTAATAACAGCAAAAGGAGTGTGGGGGAGAACCCATTTTGGTGATGGGGTGGCAACATCTAATTACCTAAGTGTAATTACCTAAGTGTAGTTACAGGATGAGGGCTACGCTCGAAGCATGCATGATTTGTCATGTTGGTAGGGGTGGCCAATATGCTCTTTGGGCATTATACTGGCTTAGTTGAACAGTTATGGTGAACAAAGCATGTAAATACTTATATATAATGTGTATATAGGGTAATAACACCACAAACAGTATTGTTGGGGGTGAAATTTCAGTGCATCTGACCTTGAATGTGTGAGGGAGGCAGCCGCTGGCTGACTGTGTGTAGGGACGTCTCTTAGTGCCTGAACTAACCATATCAGCTTAGTTGTACAGTTGTGGTTTACAAAACATGAAGATACTTACAGTGGAACCTCGATTAACGAGTAATTACCTAAGTGTAGTTACAGGATGAGAGCTACGCTCGTGGTGTCCCGTCTTCCCAGCACTCTTTGTCATATAACGCTTTGAAACTACTGACGGTCTTGGCCTCCACCACCTTCTCACTTAACTTGTTCCAACCGTCTACCACTCTATTTGCGAAGGTGAATTTTCTTATATTTCTTCAGCATCTGTGTTTAGCTAGTTTAAATCTATGACCTCTTGTTCTTGAAGTGCCAGGTCTCAGGAAATCTTACCTGTCTATTTTATCAATTCCTGTTACTATTTTGTATGTAGTGATCATATCACCTCTTTTTCTTCTGTCTTCTAGTTTTGGCATGTTTAATGCTTCTAACCTCTCCTCGTAGCTCTTACCCTTCAGTTCTGGGAGCCACTTAATAGCATGTCTTTGCACTTTTTCCAGTTTGTTGATGTGCTTCTTAAGATATGGGCACCACACAACAGCTGCATATTCTAGCTTTGGCCTAACAAAAGTCATGAACAATTTCTTTAGTATATCGCCATCCATGTAATTAAATGCAATTCTGAAGTTAGAAAGCATAGCTTAGGCTCCTTGCACAATATTCTTTATGTGGTCCTCAGGTGATAGTTTTCTATCTAGAACCACCCCTAGATCTCTTTCTTTATCAGAATTCTTTAGAGATTTCTCACATAATATATAGGTTGTGTGGGGTCTATGTTCTCCTATTCCACATTCCATAACATGACATTTATTAACATTAAATTCCATTTGCCAAGTGGTGCTCCATATACTTATTTTGTCCAGGTCTTCTTGAAGGGCATGACAATCATCTAAGTTTCTTATCCTTCCTATTATCTTAGCATCATCAGCAAACATGTTCATATAATTCTGTATACCAACTGGTAGATCATTTATGTACACAATAAACATCACTGGTGCAAGAACTGAACCTTGTGGTACTCCACTTGTGACATTTCTCCATTCCGATACATTGCCTCTGATTACTGCCCTCATTTTTCTATCAGTCAGAAAATTTTTCATCCATGATAGAAGCTTACCTGTCACCCCTCCAATATTTTCCAGTTTCCAGAACAACCTCTTATGTGGAACTTTGTCGAAAGCCTTTTTTAGGTCCAGATAGATGCAGTCAACCCAACCATCTCTTTCCTGTAATATCTCTGTGGCTCGATCATAGAAACTGAGTAAATTCGATACACAGGATCTTCCAGATCGAAAACCATACTGTCTGTCTGATATTATATCATTTCTCTCCAGGTGTTCTACCCATTTAGTTTTGATTAGTTTTTCCAATACTTTCACTATTACACTTGTCAATGATACAGGTCTATAATTGAGGGGGTCTTCCCTGCTGCCACTTTTGTAGATTGGAACTATGTTAGCCTGTTTCCACACGTCTGCTACGATTCCTGTACACAGGCTAAGAAGGGTAAGTACCTTTCTGTACTGAAGGGTAAGAGCTACGAGGAGAGGTTAGAAGCATTAAACATGCCAAAACTAGAAGACAGAAGAAAAAGAGGTGATATGATCACTACATACAAAATAGTAACAGGAATTGATAAAATCGACAGGGAAGATTTCCTGAGACCTGGCACTTCAAGAACAAGAGGTCATAGATTTAAACTAGCTAAACACAGATGCCGAAGAAATATAAGAAAATTCACCTTCGCAAATAGAGTGGTAGACGGTTGGAACAAGTTAAGTGAGAAGGTGGTGAAGGCCAAGACCGTCAGTAGTTTCAAAGCGTTATATGACAAAGAGTGCTGGGAAGACGGGACACCACGAGCGTAGCTCTCATCATGTAACTACACTTAGTTAATTACACTTAGGTAATTACAGGGATGCCTGAAAGATCTGGTGAAGTGGAATGCTGAGCTCAGATGCACATTCTCTCAGAACCCATGGTGAAACTCCATCTGGGCCAGCTGCTTTGTTCTTACCGAGCTCCTTTAGCATATTTTCCACTTCATCTCTAGACACCTCTATCCGCTCTATGTTGTTCTCTGGAATTCTTATTGTGTCTGGTTCTCTGAAGATTTCATTTTGTACAAACACACTTTGGAACTTTTCATTTAATGTTTCACACATTTCCTTTTCATTTAATGTTTCACACATTTCCTTTTCATTTAATGTTTCACACATTTCCTTTTCATTTTCCGTAAATCTGTTTCCCATTTTCAACCTCTGGATATTGTCCTTTACCTGCAATTTGTTGTTTATGAATTTGTAGAATAGGCCCAGCTCTGTTTTACATTTATCCGCTATCCCTTTTTCAAAATTTCTTTCTGCCTCTCTCCTTACTGCTGTATTGTTGTTTCTCGCATCTTTGTATCGCTGGTATGTTTGGGGGTTTGGCCTCTTCTTATACTGATTCCATTTTTGTGTCTTTTGGTCTCTTGCCCTCTCACAATTTCTGTCGAACCAATCCTGTTTTCTGGCCCTGCATCTCTGTTTTGGTATCAATTTTTTTGTGCCTTTATCATATATTTCACAAAACTTGACATACATCTCATTCACTTCCTTGCCTAGCATCAAGTCTGTCCAATTATACACACTAAAAAAATTTCTAAGGTCACCATAATGTCCTCTCCTGAAGTCTGGTTTTTCAACTGCTTCAACCTCCTTATTTTCTTCCAGCTTGTAACACATTGCATACTTTATTCCCAAAAAGACATGGTCACTTTTACCCAAGTGACGAGTGGCTCTATTAACGAGTTTTTCCAGTAACGAGCAAGCCACTCGCAGCAAATTTGTCTCTATTGACGAGCTCGTCTCTATTAAAGAGCGAAACCACATGGTGCTTCCTAGCGTCTCGCGGGTTCTCGCAAATTCTCTGTCGCCTCCGACGCCAGTGTTGTTGTTGTATCTCACACGACAAGCATCCCTCAGGATTTATTTGCGCTTTTCTTTGGGTTTTTAGTGGTTTTGCGACTACAATTTGTAACACACGATGTCTCCAAAGAAGCTGCTTGCTAAAGATAGTGTTGTCAAGAGGAAGAAAGATACAATTACTGTGGATTTGAAGAAGGAAATTATAGCAAAGCATGAGTGTGGTGTCTGTGTGATTGATCTCACAAGGGAGTATGGCAGGTCCTCATCAACAATTTACACCATTAGTAAGGGAATGAGGAGGTAAGGGAGGATGCTGCCTCTTCCACTGACATCACCCTGATCAAGCAGTGACAACCTGGTGTGTGAAGATGTTTAATGACAATTTGCTGTCTCGTTTTAGGGACATCCTAAAACAAAGACAAAAGCAATTGTCAATAGACACGTTTTCTGCATAAGTAGAGAAAAGAAGAGCCAGTGATAGTGAACCACAACCCGGTCCCAGTGGGGTGAAAATCCCAAGAAGAGAGAGTCCGCCTGACTCAGAGGTGGATTCTCCTTCCACACTATAACCCCTCTCCTTCTTCCCACCTCCCTATCGTCTCCCTCAAGCCAGCAACGACTCTTCATAAGGTAAAGTAAACATTAAAACACTACAACAAAACATTTATAATTACATGTGCAGTATTATATTTACATTAAAAAATGTCATACAAGTATGGATGTTTTTGGGAGTGGAACGGATTAAATTTATTTCCTTTTTTTTAAATGGGGAAATTTGTTTCCAAAGACGAGTTTTCCAGGTAACGAGCTCGGTGCCAGAACGGATTAAACTCGTTAATAGAGGTTCCACTGTATATATAACATCTGTATATAGTGAATAAAAGCAAAAACAGTATTGTGGGAGGAGAATGTGGGTGAGTCAGGTGAGTTGAGGGAGGGAGGAAGTAGCAGCCAGTGGCGGGCTGCCACTGCCACTCAAAATACCAACTTAGTGGTTCGTTATGGTGGACACGAATGTAGAAACTTATATATAACGTCTGTATATAGTGAATAAAAGCAAAAACAGTATGGTGGGAGGAGAATGTGGGCGAGTGAGGTGTTGAGGGAGGGCGTGAGTGGCTGGCTGGTGTGTGGCGGTCACTCCTCGTTGCTTTTTGACTCATAATACCAACTTAGTGGTTCGTTATGGTGAACAAAACATGCAGATACTTATATATAACCTGTGTATACAGTGTAAAAACCGACAAAGCATTTGTTCACTGTTTGATGAACATAATAATTGAATCAACAATATGCACACTATAATTTTGAGTACAGCGATGATTCACACATTTTATTATATAAATATATCACACTACACACTATTGAATAATATTACAGCAAAAAAACTACGAAAAATCAATCAGACACATTGAAATAATTAGGTAATTATCTCTTTGTGGCCACTCCTGCCTGACAGGTGGGGGAACAACAGACCGCCTGGGACTCTCACTCAGTCAGCGCCTGTTTTCTGTGGGGAGCCCCTACGGCTCCCTGGAGCTTATCGGGCTAATGTATGTTATATTAGACCGGGACATTAGCTAAGGAGTTCAGACTTACCAGGGACCAGCGCAAGAACCTGACCCCTTCAGAGAGGTTTCAGGGAGCAATAGCCCTGGAAAACCCCTTTGTGGTTCGGGTTTTCCTTATCTGCCATCGACCGGGGTTAGGCACCCAGAAAGGTAGGCATAACAAAACAAACCCCACATGGTAAAAAACTAAAACAAAAAAACGAACTGAGAGGTAGAAACTCCCTACAATCACAAGGAAACAAGCAAACATCGCACTGTACTGCCGTGCCGATCGTCCGCGCAGCCCTCCCCACCCCGAGAGGGGGAGGGGGAAGCCCCGGACCTACCGCGCCGGCTGCCAAGCTTCAGTTCGTTCGCTAATATCAACCGAGATAGATGCTTCTCTGGCCTCAGTTTCCTTGGCGGTGTTTGCCTTGTGTGGCGTTCACTGCCGTGTGTTGTGTTGTGCGGTGGCCAGGAGTACTTCATCAGTGCCGGGGCTGCATGCGCTTAGTGGCTGACTTCCCTAAGCGCCCTGTGAGTACTGCCCCTTGCGTAACAGGGTTATCTTCCCTGGGGCGTTTGGGAACCGTTCCTGTTGAGGTTCTTGCTGCTTGGCATTTGCCTCG
This sequence comes from Procambarus clarkii, assembly GCF_040958095.1. NCBI lineage: Eukaryota > Metazoa > Arthropoda > Malacostraca > Decapoda > Cambaridae > Procambarus > Procambarus clarkii. The sequence goes on from NW_027189140.1 coordinate 1,431,447, forward strand.
CTCTTGGGACCAGCTGGGGCTTGGGGCCCTTGTTTGGGCCTAGGTAGGGATTGGTATTGTGCTGGTTAGGGCGTCAAGGTGTTGCACAGCCTGCCACCTAAGCAGCGGCCGGTTCCTGTTACCTCTGGTGACGGTGTACTTTTGCGGGGTTTTTCTTTTGTTTTTATTTTCACGCCTGGTGGGGGTCTGCCTAGTGTGGCTATAGTTCCACTGGTAGTTTTGGGGGGCCCTCTGCAAGGTCCCCGTGATTGTACACGTTGCAGGGGTTTTCAGTGCTATCCTCTACCCTCTTGTTATGTTTGGGTTTCTTAACCGGTTAGCAACACCTTGCCCGGGCTTCCCGTAGTTGTTACCCCTACGGGCCCTGGAAACCCCTGTCTGGGCTTGGGGACCATTGAATGTGTCTTCAGGGTTCCAACCCGTCTTGTACGGGATCGTTGGTTGCTGTGTCCTTGTCTCCGGGTGACAGTCGCCACTTTTACCTCCGTCATGCTGCCTGTTGGGTCACTGACACATGACCTGGAGTCTTGCGAGAGTTTCTCTGCTTGTTCTCCAGTACTCTCCTGATGTTATTACTGTTCAGAGTATAGGCGGCATCCGTGTTGCAAGCTAGGTTAGGTTGCTGCAACATGCTAGGTTGGTTTCCCACTTGGATGCCCCGAGGCCGCCCCGTTTGGTTAGGTGCTGTTCGCCCCTTTCCCTCCCTGTTCCCGGCTCCGGACTGTCTGTGGGTTTCGGGGTCAGGGCAGGGTTTAGTTGGGGCCGAGACTCGGCCGGTTTTCGGGGGCTGCCCTGTTCGGGTTGGGGGACGGAGGTTTTTCGAGCCGGTTGCTCCTGCCAAGGCTTCTGGGTCTTACCAGCGGCCCTTTCTTGCTGCCTTTCCCATGGACTCTTGCTTTTCTTTAAGGGCAGAGGGCTTGGAGGACGGCCTCTGCCCCAGGGCCTCTGTTGTTGGTTCCCGGGGCTGTGGGGGATGCCTGCTAGCAGTTCTGGGGCGGTTTGCCCCTGCCTGGGTTTTCTGCTGTTGGGCGGCATTTTTCGCCCATCCAGTCTGCTTGCTTCCCACTTTTGCTGGCGTGTTTTTGTATCTTTAGCGTCAGTCACAGCCCCTGCTGGCGGTCATTTTCTTCTGCCGGTTTCCCGGCGTGGCCACCAGGGCGGCGTTGCGGTTTGTTTACATGCGACTGGGTGTGCGAGCGAGCTTCTGGGGGTGAGTTTTCACCTTTTTTCAGGGTTTTTATTCTCCTGTTGTCGTTTCTTTGCTTTTCTGGTGTTTTCTGCCCGTTGCCTGTTCCTCTGGGAATGTTTGGGTGTTGAATTTACACCGGGTTTTCCATTTTGTCTGTTTTGGGTCTGGGCCTTTGGGTTTGGACTCAGTGTCCCCTGGCTGGTATGCTTGCTCCCACACCTTGTCCCTCGGTTTTCGGTCTGTTATGACCGTTTTCCCAGGGGTTTCTGTCTGGGGGCTATGCTTTAACCTTTCTGTGGTGTTCTCCGCCGGCAAATGTGGTGGTTTGGGCTCCCCCTGATTCGATTCTGGGTTCCTTTGGGTTCTTTGGTTTCGTTCCGGAGGTTTCTTCCTCTTGGGGCCCCCTTTGTGGGTTCAGGGGACTTTGTTTCCTCGTGTGACCCGGTTCTGCCTTCTGGGGTTCCCGGGTCTTCCTGGCTTGCAGACTGATCTTTTTGGGTCTTGGCACATGTTGTGGTCGTGCTGGGATTTTGTGGTTTTTGCTGTCGAGGTGGGGCTTTTGATGCAGTTTTGTGCCTTTTTTGCCTGGCCGGCGTGGTGCTCTCTGCCCACTGGTCGGCGACTGGTACTTTTCTTTTGCAATGTATGTACTCACCTAGTTGTATTTGCGGGGGTTGAGCTCTGGCTCTTTGGTTCCGCCTTTTAACCGTCATTCACCAGGTGTACAGATTCCTGAGCCTTTTGGGCTCTATCATATCTACACTTGAAACTGTGTATGGAGTCAGCCTCCACCACATCACATCCTAAACACACACCTGTGTGTGTACGCATGTGCATGTGTATGCTGTGTGTGTGTGCACATGGGTTTACACACGTGTGTGTAACATATCTTGTGTGTTTGTGTATATGTATGTGTATGTGTATATACATAATATGTATATGTATGTGTACTTTTTCTTTCGGAAGGGGTTCTGTTCCCTTCTCTGTTGACGGGGCGCTGGGGGAGCAGCGTGCTTTGTTGACTCTCGCATGGTCCCGCTGTTGGTGGGTGCTTTTGGTTGTCTTCCGGCCTCTGGTGGCGTCGGTAGACGGCTTCTCCCCCTTTGGGGGGGTTTCAGAGCTGGCGGGGTGGAATTCTTCCCATGCGCTTCGTCATGTCATCTAGTGGGTGCGTTGGACGTGGTCGATCCGCCCATCCTTCTGGGGTTCCTGTCTGCTCCTTGCATTCATGGGCCTTTCGCATCTGCCGTTCTTCTGGACTTCTTCAGTCTGCGCCCTGGATTCTATGCCCTCCTCGGAGGACTGTTGTCTCCTGTCCGGCTTCTGTTGGCGCCGGGTGCCTGGATGGTGGCCCTGGACCTCCAAATCACTTGGCACGTTCCTCTCCAGTTTTCTGGGACTGGCACAGTTGGTGGTGGGGCTTGAGGGTTGCTGCTTTTGTTGCCTTCCCTATTTTGTAATGGGCACTTGGTATATATTTTTTTTTGCATCTTTACCGGATCTTGGTGCCCTGTCTGAGTCTGAGATTCGGTGTTTGGCCTACCTCGATGACTGGCTGGTGTGGGCTCCCAGTAAGTCCGCTTGTCTGCTCGCCAGGGGTGTGGTTCTTTCCAGATTGCCAGGTTTGGTTTCCTGGTGATCTGGAGGCCATTCCATCTGTTTCCGTCCCGGGTTCGGACCTGGGCCTTGTTTAGGGCTATTGGGCCACTCCTTGTCTTTCACTCCAGAAGTGTTACTGCGGCTGTGGTCCTGCCTTCGGCTGTACATGAGGGGGTCCCGGGTTGCTCAGCAGTTGCTTGAGCAGTTGTGTGGGAGTCTGAACTTCGACGTGCTGGTCTGTCCGCTGAGTCGGGTTTGGTTTCGGCGTCTGTTTGATTCCTTCAGAGACTGCCCTTCCACCTCTTGCATTCGTTGGGTTCGTTCCTCCAGGGATCTTGTGTTGGTGCTGCGTCACCAGCTTCCTCTTTGGGGTTTTCGGGGGTTCCGTGCCTTGGCACCTCCCCGAGCCTTCGCTCGATGTGTTTCACGGACGGGTCATCTCTCGGCTGGGGCTTGGTGACCAGTGCTCACCAGGTCGGCCGAGGTTGGTAGGGTCTGTCCGTCGGGCTCACAGCACGGTTCGGGATTTCGTGGCTGTCTGGTTTGCGCTTTGGAGGGTTTTGGTCACTCGGTGCTCTACCATTCAGCTCTGTTCGGACTGTTCTCTGGCGGTTCTTGCTGGAACCACAGGGGTTTGGCTAACCGTGAGGTTCATGTCCAGGGTGTGTCCTGCGTCCTGGCGGACAGCTGTCCCAGTTCGTTCCTCTCTTCGCGGATTGGCCAGTCATTGCCGATTCGTTTTGTTGGCTCTGTTGGACGTATGGACTCCTGGCCATGGACGTCTTCGAGTCGGCGTGGTCTAGGCATTGCCCATTTTATGTGGCGCCCTTTCCCACCTGCGAGGCTTTCACAGTGGATGCTTTTCGGCAGGACTGGTCGAGGTGGGGATACCTGTTCCTCTTCTCCCGGTCCAGCTGTTGCTTCGGGTTCTGGCTCGGTTGCAGCCCATTCCCACGAGCGCAGTCCTTATGGTTCGTTGGTTGGCCTGCCTACCCTTATTTTCAGACGCTGCTTGATAGGTGTTCGAACCCAGGGCGTTATCCCACGGCTCCGCCTCTTTCGGCAGGTCGAATCGGTCCAGGACGTGACTGGTTCGGCCTTCTCCTCGGCTCTTCGCGTCTGGTATTTTGACGCGGGTATCACCATCTCTGTGGTGTTCAGGTGGCTTTGTTGACAGTGTCCCACCTGCGAGCTTCGTCTTGGCGACAGTATGACGTTTCGTATGCTTTCTCGTGTTTTGTTTCACCTCCGGCCTGTTCATGCGTCGCCTGAGCTGTCCTGGTCCTTCATCAGGGTGCCTTCTTATCTTCTCAGCTTGTGGTAGCCCCTTCGGTTCAGCTTTCTGCTCTTTGATACTGGTGGAAGATTTGTACGTGTGCAGCCTTTCTCCGTCCTGGCGACGGTCGAGACGGCTGGTTTCCGGAGGGGTTCTTGGGTTATTGATGCTTGATTGGTTTGGCTGGGGGGTGCATCCTGTGTTGTCCGGTTGTGCTTTTTGCCGATGCCTGCGTACTGTGTCTGGGGATGCGCTGTGGTTGATCCGGTTCCCCTCGTTCCCTGTTTTCCGGGCTCGGGTCTCCTAGGTCGTCCAGAGTTTTTCATTCTTCCAGCCTGCGGTCTGTCTTTGCGCCCGTGCTGTTCAGACGTTAGCAGCTTTTGCTGCTGTGTAGGCAATGTCTAGGGCTCATTTTGGGTGCAGGGATTTGAGGGTCGCACAGGTTCTTTGCTGCCCATTGTTTATGCGCGTCTGCTCCTGTGCATTCTTGTTGCCTTGGGTCGCAGTTTGCGACCTGTTGTCTCGGCTTTGCGTTGCAGAGTTTGTGGCGGCCGCCTCCCGGGTTGGCCCTTTCTTTTCCTTCTTTTTGGGTATGAAGCTCCAGTGAGCCGTAGGGGCTCCCCACAGAAAACCAGCGTTGAATGTAATGAAACGCCATTTTCTGGGTGAGCCCCGGAGGCTCCCTGTGAACTCTCCCTCCCACCGGTCGGCGGTTTTTTCCCGTTGGTTGAAGCTTAGCTTCCGAACTGAAGCTTGGCAGCCGGCGTGGTAGGTCCGGGGCTCCCCCCGTCCCCCTCTCGGGGCGGGGAGGGCTGCGCGGACGATCGGCACGGCAGTAAAGTGTGATGTTTGCTTGTTTCCTTGTGATTGTAGGGAGTTTCTACCTCTCTGTTCGGTTTTTTTTTTTAGTTTTTTACCATGTGGGGTTTGTTTTGTTATACCTACCTTTCTGGGTGCCTAACCCCGGTCGATGGCAGATAAGGAAAACCCCAACCACAAAGGGGTTTTCCAGGGCCATTGCTCCCTGAAACCTCTCTGAAGGGGCCTGGTTCTGGCGCTGGTCCCTGGTAGGTCTGAACTCCTTAGCTAATGTCCCGGTCTAATATAACATACATTAGCCCGATAAGCTCCAGGGAGCCTCCGGGGCTCACCCAGAAAATGGTGTTTCATTACATTCAACGCTGGTTTTTTTGCCAAACTTCACCACCCTATAGTGGGCAATATATGCCACTTAAGATTTTTTATTTTTTCACATGATCAGAAAACACAAATTAACAGGTTTATAAGAATTTTTTTCTGTGGGGAGCCCCTACGGCTTCCTGGAGCTTATTGAGCTAACGTATGTTATGTTAGACCGGGACATTACCTATGGAGTTCAGACCTACCAGGGACCAGCGCCAGATCCTGGCCCCTTCAAGGAGGTTTCAGGTAGCAATGGCCCTGGAAAACCCCATTATGGTTGGGGTTTTTCCTTATCTGCCATCGACCGGGATTAGGCACCCAGAAAGGTAGGTATAACAAAACAAACCCCACATGGTAAAAAACTACAACAAAAAACCGAACAGAGGTAGAAACTCCCTACAATCCCAAGAAAACAATCAATCAATTTACCGCCGCGCCAGTCGTCCGCGCAGCCCTCCCCTCCCCGGGAGGGGGAGGTGGGCCCCGGACCTCACTGCGCCGGCTGCCTTCAGTTCGCAAGCTAGTGTCAGCCGGGATAGACGCTTCTCTGGCCTCAAATTCCTGGGCGGTGTTTGTCTTGTGTGGCGTTCTCTGCTGTTTTCTGGGGGGAGCCCCGTCGGCTCCCCGGAACTTTACCAGGCTGATATCCTAATGTCAGACTTTTGCATCAGTCATGTGTATGGAGTTCCAGGGCCTACCGAGGACCACGGCCAGAACCTGGCCCCCTCAGAGAGGCAAGGGGAGCAATGGCCTATAGAAACCCCCGTGTGGTTGGAAGCATTCTATGTCTGCCATCGACCGGGTCAAGCATCCAGAAAGGTAAGCATTCCAAAACAAACCCCTATTCTGGTGAAAATTGCTACCTAAAGCCGAACTAGTGGGTAGAACTCCTCCACAGAAAACAAACTACAGGTAGTATGACGTCATTCGTCACCGCGCCGCTGTCTGCTCAGCTCCCCCCTCCCCAGGAGGGGGAAGGGGGAGCCCCAGACCTCCCACTCCGGCTATCCACCCATCAGTTCTTCGGCTGATGCTATAGGCACCGGTTATGTGCTCCTGCTCCAGTGGTTGTTTCAGCACTGTACCTAGAGTGTGGTGTCTGTTTTCTAGGTGGTGCGTGAACCGGGAGTGATTCTCCAGTACTCGGGCTGCATGCGCCTAGGGTTCCCTTCCCTAGGTGCCCTGTAAGTACTGCCCTTGGGGCTTGGGGCCGCCTTCCACAAGTTCCTTGGGTCCTGCCCCTGCTAGGCCGTTTACTGCTTGGTTTTCGGCCGCTCTTTGTGTGCTCGGGTGTTCTGTCTCCCTTGTTCGCCTTAGAGTAAGGGGCAGTTTTTGTACTGGTGTGGCACAGGGCAGCTTGTCTTTACCAATCATAGCGGCCGGCTCTGTTCCACTTGGGTACACTGTCCTCTTGCGGGGTTTTCTTTTTCTTTTTGTTCATCTACCTGGTGGGGGGGGGGTCTGCCTTCGTTCTTGCCCCTTGTGTCCCTTGTGTTGTGAGTATTTTCTGGTGGTACCCCTGCTAGGTCCCCATGAGTGTACACGTCCCGGGGGTTCAGCTCTTAGAAAGTTGTTTGGTAGCTTTGGGTGCCAGTTAGCAGTACCCTGCCTGGGATTACCTGAGCGCGAGTCCTTTTATAGTAACCGCTCGGGACCCTGGGAAACCCCTGGGGGCGCGCGGGTCCGATGGATGTGACCCCAGAGACCCCCTCGCTTCCAGCGAGTTTGAGGGTTGCTCTCACCCTTTGTCTCTGGGTGACTCTGTTTTGCCTCCGTCTGCTGCCCGTGAGGTCGGTGACACCTTCTGAAGGTGTCTAGTGTTCACCTTCGGGACTAATGTTGGCTTCTGTGTTCTCGAGGGTTCGGGAAGGTCTTTCGCTACTTCCCGCATGTTTGGAACGTCTGTCAGCTCCTCGTCCTTGTCGCCGTTTTGGGCTACTTGTGGCCCGGTTGGGCTACTTGTGGCCCGGTTGGGCTACTTGTGGCCCTGTTGGGCTGCTTGTGGCCCTGTTGGGCTGCTTGTGGCCCTGTTGGGCTGCTTGTGGCCCTGTTGGGCTGCTTGTGGCCCTGTTGGGCTGCTTGTGGCCCTGTTGGGCTGCTTGTGGCCCTGTTGGGCTGCTTGTAATTACCTAAGTGTAGTTACAGGATGAGAGCTACGCTCGTGGTGTCCCGTCTTCCCAGCACTCTTTGTCATATAACGCTTTGAAACTACTGACGGTCTTGGCCTCCACCACCTTCTCACTTAACTTGTTCCAACCGTCTACCACTCTATTTGCGAAGGTGAATTTTCTTATATTTCTTCGGCATCTGTGTTTAGCTAGTTTAAATCTATGACCTCTTGTTCTTGAAGTGCCAGGTCTCAGGAAATCTTCCCTGTCAATTTTATCAATTCCTGTTACTATTTTGTATGTAGTGATCATATCACCTCTTTTTCTTCTGTCTTCTAGTTTTGGCATGTTTAATGCTTCTAACCTCTCCTCGTAGCTCTTACCCTTCAGTTCTGGGAGCCACTTCGTAGCATGTCTTTGCACCTTTTCCAGTTTGTTGATGTGCTTCTTAAGATATGGGCACCACACAACAACTGCATATTCTAGCTTTGGCCTAACAAAAGTCACGAACAATTTCTTTAGTATATCGCCATCCATGTATTTAAATGCAATTCTGAAGTTAGAAAGCATCGCATAGGCTCCTTGCACAATATTCTTTATGTGGTCCTCAGGTGATAGTTTTCTATCTAGAACCACCCCTAGATCTCTTTCTTTATCAGAATTCTTTAAAGATTTCTCACATAATATATAGGTTGTGTGGGGTCTATGTTCTCCTATTCCACATTCCATAACATGACATTTATTAACATTAAATTCCATTTGCCAGGTGGTGCTCCATATACTTATTTTGTCCAGGTCTTCTTGAAGGGCATGACAATCATCTAAATTTCTTATCCTTCCTATTATCTTAGCATCATCAGCAAACATGTTCATATAATTCTGTATACCAACTGGTAGATCATTTATGTACACAATAAACATCACTGGTGCAAGAACTGAACCCTGTGGTACTCCACTTGTGACATTTCTCCATTCCGATACATTGCCTCTGATTACTGCCCTCATTTTTCTATCAGTCAGAAAATTTTTCGTCCATGATAGAAGCTTACCTGTCACCCCTCCAATATTTTCCAGTTTCCAGAACAACCTCTTATGTGGAACTCTGTCGAAAGCCTTTTTTAGGTCCAGATAGATGCAGTCAACCCAACCATCTCTTTCCTGTAATATCTCTGTGGCTCGATCATAGAAACTGAGTAAATTCGATACACAGGATCTTCCAGATCGAAAACCATACTGTCTGTCTGATATTATATCATTTCTCTCCAGGTGTTCTACCCATTTAGTTTTGATTAACTTTTCCAATACTTTCACTATTACACTTGTCAATGATACAGGTCTATAATTGAGGGGGTCTTCCCTGCTGCCACTTTTGTAGATTGGAACTATGTTAGCCTGTTTCCACACGTCTGCTACGATTTCTGTACACAGGGATGCCTGAATGATCAGGTGAAGTGGAATGCTGAGCTCAGATGCACATTCTCTCAGAACCCATGGTGAAACGCCATCTGGGCCAGCTGCTTTGTTCTTCCCGAGCTCCTTTAGCATATTTTCCACTTCATCTCTAGACACCTCTATCCGCTCTATGTTGCTCTCTGGAATTTTTATTGTCTGGTTCTCTGAAGATTTCATTTTGTACAAACACACTTTGGAACTTTTCATTTAATGTTTCACACATTTCCTTTTCATTTTCCGTGATTCTGTTTCCCATTTTCAACCTCTGGATATTATCCTTTACCTGCAATTTGTTGTTTATGAATTTGAAGAATAGGCCCGGTTCTGTTTTACATTTATCTGCTATCCCTTTTTCAAAATTTCTTTCTGCCTCTCTCCTTACTGCTGTATAGTTGTTTCTCGCATCTTTGTATCGCTGGTATGTTTGGGGGTTTGGCCTCTTCCTATACTGATTCCATTTTTGTGTCTTTTGGTCTCTTGCCCTCTCACAATTTCTGTCGAACCAATCCTGTTTTCTGGCCCTGCATCTCTGTTTTGGTATGAATGTTTGTGTGCCTTCCTCGTATAGTTTTAAAAATTTGGCATACATTTCATTTACTTCCCTGCCTAGCAACAATTCTGTCCAATTACACTCATTAAAAAAATTTCGAAGTTCCCCATAGTTGCCTCTCCTTAAATCGAGTTTATCAACTGTTTCAATGTCCCCATTTTCTTCTAGATGATATCTTAAAGCATATTTAATGTCTAACAGGACGTGATCACTCTTTCCCAAGGGAGGAAGGTACTGGATGTCAAAAATCTCTTCTTCTTTCCTGGTGAATACTAGATCCAGTACTGACGGTACATCTCCTTCCCTTGTGGCCCTGTTGGGCTGCTTGTGGCCCTGTTGGGCTACTTGTGGCCCTGTTGGGCTGCTTGTGGCCCTGTTGGGCTGCTTGTGGCCCTGTTGGGCTGCTTGTGGCCCTGTTGGGCTGCTTGTGGCCCTGTTGGGCTGCTTGTGGCCCTGTTGGGCTGCTTGTGGCCCTGTTGGGCTGCTTGTGGCCCTGTTGGGCTGCTTGTGGCCCTGTTGGGCTGCTTGTAATTACCTAAGTGTAATTACCTAAGTGTAGTTACAGGATGAGAGCTACGCTCGTGGTGTCCCGTCTTCCCAGCACTCTTTGTCATATAACGCTTTGAAATTACTGACGGTTTTGGCTTCCACCACTTTCTCACTTAACTTGTTCCAACCGTCTACCACTCTGTTTACAATACAGTATCCACTCAATTTAACGGCCTCTTTTATACCGATCTGCCGGTATTAACGACCGGTTTGGGAGCCCAGTATCTAGAGCCTGCTATACCGGTCTGCGGTCGATATTACCGACAGTCAGTATTGGGTTTGTTGTGGCATCAGCGTCCCCTCACATGGCGACCAGGCCGCCACCGACCTGGATCGTCCAGAGTCATATATTACATCTTAATTTTCTTTTAAAATGATTCACTTTAATGAAGAAAATTGTAAATTATTATTAATAAAATATTTTGAAACAGTTTTTATTAAGCAAAAGTCTTTGTTTTCTTATTAAATACCTTTTATAGTATGTATAGGTACTAGGTATTTTTTTTCCCAAGGACCTAGTATGTACTCCGCCGGGCCATGTGTTCCCATTGTTTACTGTGAACTCGCGCGGCTAGCTTCAATTGTGAAGGATATTACTGTACTGTAATTGTGATCTTTTTAATTTACAAAATGCCAAAAGTTACCCAAAGGAAGCGCCTGACGGTTGCACAGAAGCTGGAGTTAATTAAGAAACTTGATAAAGGATATTCTCATGCACGAGCAGCAGCAAAGTTTAACATCGGGAAAAGTACAGTAAGTGACATCAAGAAACAGAAGGATACTCTATTCAAATATGTGAGCACAACAGAGTGTGCTACTTCTGGTGCTGCATGTTCGAGAAAAACAGTAAAGTCTGGTCAGTATCCACAATTGGATGCTGCAGTGTATAAGTGGTTTATTCAGCACCGCACAATTGGCATGGCAATAAGATTTGAAGAGCTTAAAGTTGCAGCAAGTAAACTTGCCATTCAATTAGGTATAAAAGATTTCAGTGCAAGTGATGGGTGGGTTGGAAGATTTAAGGCTCGGCATAACATTTCAAACACCAAAAATATTTCTGGTGAGGCGTCAAGTGCTGATCCCACTAATGTTGATTCATTCAAGGCTAAATTAAACGAGTACATTGTCAGTAATAATTTAAGCAAATATCAAGTATATAATGCTGACGAGACTGGGTTTATGTGGCGAGCTGTACCAAGTACATCCTTAACCAGTAGGATGCAGGAAAATATTCCTGGACGAAAGATAAGCAAGGAACGGCTCTCAGTCTTGCTCTGTGCTAATGCTGATGCCTCTCACAGGACAAAATGTGCCGTGGTAGGCAAGTCTAACAATCCTCGAGCCTTAAAAATTATAATGCAGGCATTACCTGTAATATATTACAATTCTAAGAAATCATGGTTTAATCAAATAATATTTACGGACTGGTTTGAAAACCACTTTTGCAAAGAAGTCAGAGAATTCCAGATCAACAAATGTGGAATAAAGGCCAGTGAGGTTAAGGCATTGTTGCTGCTAGATAATGCCCCTGCTCATCCCATTAGCAAGTTAATTTCAAGGGATGGCAGAATAAAATGCATGGCACTTCCACCAAACACAACATCCTTGATCCAGCCCTTGGACCAAGGTGTTATCCTTGCTGCTAAACGTATGTACCAAACAGCAATGCTTGAAGATGTTTTAGTTGTTTTACCTAGCGAGGAAGATGAATTGACAGGAAAGGATACAAGGGCTCAAAGAACACTAGAAAATCTAAAAAAGTACACAATCAGGGAAGCAATATTCCACTGGGCTAGGCTTTGGAATAAAGTGAAAGAAACTACACTAACAAATTCATGGAAGAAACTGTTAACAGAGAGGCCTAGATGTGAAGCAGCAGTATCTGATAGTGAATTCGAAGGTTTTGAAAATGAAGCCAATGATTTTGAAGGGTTTGAAGAAACGATCCGAACAATGTTGCTCCAAGCTGGTCAGGGTGTACAAGTGAATGATATCAATGAATGGTTAGAAAATGATTACGATCCTGGTTATGAATTGTTAACTGAAGAACAGATTGCGCAAAGTGTTCTCGAAAATGACTCTGATGACTCTGATGACTCTGATGATGACTCGGACGATGTTGGTGAGGCTCTGCCTAGAGGTGTCGGATATCAGAAAAGATTGGAACAAGTTGAGGAACTCATTGAATATTCAATAAAAAGTAAACATGAGGTTATTGGAAATTTTTATGTACACCTTACAGCCTTAAAGCAATGTCTCAAAACGTTAGCCAGAGAAAATCAGATTCAGACAAAAATAGATAAATTCATGATTTCAACGGTTCGTGAAAAATCTTCGTCGACAAGCGATGCTGCACCCGTCGATGCTGAATTACCATCGACAAGTCATGGAGCATCCGCCAGCAATGAATGCTCTACAAGCCATGCTGCACCCGCCGATGCTGAATTCCCATCGACAAGTCGTGGAACATCCGCCAGCAACGAATGCTCTACAAGCCATGTTGCACCCGCCGATGCTGAATTCCCACCAAGTCGTGACAAGTCATCCACTAACGATATAAAATATGATTGAAAGGCATATAAATTAGTGTAAAAAGTGTTGATAGAGTACAGTATTGTAAGTGTTAATGATTAATTAAGCCTAGACAAAAAGATACTGTACAGTGTAAATATACAGTAGAAATAATTGTCAATAGTGAAGTAGAATTAGAACTCATGTGAATTAGTAGTAAGGCTAGCTGTTGTGTGAAGTGAGTGCCTGAAAATAATTGTACATATAAAACAAGCGCTGCAGAGGATGACGTAATCAAAACAGCTTCGTAATCTTCAGCTTCATTAAAAGTAAGTCAATTTACCAATTTTATTATAGTATTACAAGATATTAATAGTTTTTTTTCAACAAAAGCTACATATTAGTCTCTGCAAATGTATATTCTATCGTCAGCAGAGAAAAGGTGAGCTCAAAATATTTGGTCTTGGCTAGCTCTCAGTGACAAGGCTCGATCGCCATTGTTATGGCATGGCCGCCACAGCCTGTGTCGTAACATTAAAAATACATTACTGTACCTGCACTGTTCAGGGTAAATCAAAACACATCTCTAAAATTTTATTAAGACAATATTAACTCACTGATTGATACATGAAATATTTTTCAATACAAAGGAATGAATCAATTTTTTCCCACCCATCTGGACTTGATCAGAGCGTGTTCACACATCATCCATGCAGCAGCCAGCAACTGGCTTAATCGTCGGCCGTGCACTAAATTGGAATGCAATTACACAATGAACTTTATTTAATTTTAGTTATACAGTATAAAATATATCCTACCTGAATGTTACTTGAAAAATTACCCGACCCGACTTAACGTCGGAAATAACGGAGCTCCGTAAATAACGACTTGGGCTCAGCCCCATATAGGCTGTTAAATTGAGTGGATACTGTAGTGAATTTTCGTATATTTCTCCGGCAGCTTTGTTTCGTTAGTTTAAATCTATGACCTCTTGTTCTTGAAGTTCCGAGTCCCAGGAATTCTTCCCTATCAATTTTATCTATTCCTGTTACTATTTTGAACGTAGTGATCATATCGCCTCTTTTTCTTCTATCTTCTAGTTTTTGCATATATAATGCCTCTAATCTCTCCTTGTAACTCTTGTCCTTCAGTTCTAGGAGCCACTTAGTGGCATGTCGTTGCACCTTTTCCAGTTTGTTGATGTGCTTCTTAAGATATGGGCACCATACAACCGCTGCATATTCCAGCTTTGGTCTAATAAAAGTCATGACCAATTTCTTTAGTATTTCTCCATCCATGTATTTAAAAGAAATTCTAAGGTTAGAAAGTGTAGCATAGGCTCCTCGCACAATGTTCTTAATGTGGTCCTCAGGTGACATTTTTCTATCTAAACCCACTCCTAGATCCTTTTCTTTATCAGAATTCTTTAAAGATTTCTCACATAATATATAGGTTGTGTGGGGTCTATGCTCTCCAATTCCACATTCCATAACATGGCATTTATTTACATTAAATTCCATTTGCCAAGTGTTGCTCCATATACTTATTTTGTCCAGGTCTTCTTGAAGGGCATGACAGTCATCTAAGTTTCTTATCTTCCCTATTATCTTGGCATCATCAGCAAACATGTTCATGTAATTGTGTATTCCCACTGGTAGATCGTTTATGTAGACAATGAACATTACCGGTGCAAGAACTGAACCCTGAGGTACTCCACTCGTGACATTCCTCCAATCCGACACCTTGCCTCTGATTATGGCCCTCATTTTTCTGTCAGTTAGGAAATTTTTCATCCATGTTAGTAGCTTACCTGTCACTCCTCCAATATGTTCCAGTTTCCAGAACAACCTCTAATGGGAACTCTGTCGAAAGCCTTTTTTAGGTCCAGATAGATGCAGTCAACCCAACCATCTCTTTCCTGTAAAATCTCTGTGGCTCGATCATAAAAACTGAGCAAGTTCGTTACACAGGATCTTCCAGATCGAAAACCATACTGTCTGTCTGATATTATGTCGTTTTCCTCCAAGTGTTCTACCCATTTAGTTTTAATTATTTTTTCCAATATTTTGACTATTACACTTGTCAATGATACAGGTCTATAATTAAGGGGGTCTTCCCTGTTTCCACTTTTTTAGATTGGAACTATGTTAGCCTTTTTCCACACATCAGCTACAGCTCCTGTACACAGGGATGCCTGAAAAATCAGTTGAAGTGGAATGCTGAGTTCAGGTGCACATTCTCTCAGAACCCATGGTGAAACTCCATCTGGACCAACTGCTTTGTTCTTACTTAGCTCCTTGAGCCTTTTTTCCACTTCCTCTCTAGACACCTCTATGTGCTCTATGTTGTTCTCTGGAATTCTTATTGTATCTGGTTCCCTAAAGATTTCATTTTGTACAAACACACTTTGGAACTTTTCGTTTAGTGTTTCACACATTTCCTTTTCATCTTCCGTGAATCTATTTCCCATTTTCAACCTCTGAATATTATCCTTTACCTGCAATTTGTTGTTTATGAATTTATAGAATAGACCTGGTTCTGTTTTACATTTGTCTGCAATCCTTTTCTGGGGGGAGCCCCATCGGCTCCCCGGAGCTATCCCAGGCTGATATGCTAATGTCAGACTTTGGCATCAGTCATGTGTATGGAGTTCTTAGGCCTACCAGGGACCACGGCCAGAACCGGGCCCCCTCAGAGAGGCAAGGGGAGCAATGGCCTATAGAAGCCCCCGTGTAGTTGGAAGCATTCTATGTCTGCCATCGACCGGAACAGGCACCCAGAAAGGTAAGCGCCCCAAAACAAACCCCTATTCTGGTTAAAATTGCTACCTAAAACCGAACTAGTGGATAGAACTCCCCAACCGAAAACAAGCAAACTAGTGTGACGTCACACACTGCCGCGCCGCTGTCTGTGCAGCTCCCCCCTCCCCGGGAGGGGGAAGGGGGAGCCCCAGACCCCCCGCGCCGGCTACCCACACCTCAGTTCTTGAGGCTGATGCTATAGGCGATGGTCGTGTGCTCTGGCTCCGGTGTCGCTACTGCACTGTGCTTTGCGTGTGGTGTTAGTTTTGTGGGTGCGAGAGCCAGGAGTTATCTTCAGTACTTGGGCTGCATGCGCCTAGGGCTGCCTTCCCTAGGTGCCCTGTAAGTACTGCCCTTGGGGCCACCTTCCACAGGCTCCTCGGGGCCTGCCTCTGCTGGTCCGTTTTACCTTTCGGTTTTTCGGCCGCCTGTTGGGCTCTTGGGTGTTCTGTTCTCCCTTGTTACCGGCAGGTAAGAGGCAGTTTGCACTGGTAGGGGCGCAGGGTGCTGCTCAGCTTGTATTTCCCGACATCGCGGCCGGCTCTGTTCCTTGGGGTTCGCTGTCACTTGCGGGGTTTTGTTTTTCTTTTTGTTTTTGCCTGGTGGGGGGTTCTGTCCTTTTATTCAGTTTGTTTTTGCCCTTCCACTGTTCTCCTCGGTGGCGCCCCCTGCTAGGTCCCCGTGAGTGTACACGTCCCTGGGGTTCAGCTTTAGAAGTTTGCTTGGTAGTTTTGGGCGCCGGTTTGCAGCACCCTGCCTGGGACTACCTGAGCGCGAGTCCTCTTAAAGTAAACGCTCAGGACCCTGGGAATCCCCTAGGGGGCGCGTGGGTCCAATGGATGTGACCCCGGAGTCCCCACTCGCTGTGTGCGAGTTTGAGGGTTGCTCGGTCCCCTTGTCTCAGGGTGACCCTCATTGTTTTTGCCTCTGCCACGCTGCCTGTTGGGTTGGTGATACTTTCGACCCTGAGTCCTGTGAGTGTTGCTGCTTGCTTGTGACTCAAATTACCCAATCCTCTGATGATTCTATTCGGGTACAGGCGGCACGTGCGTTGCAGTCTAGGTTTCGTCTGTTGCAACGCGCTCGGTTGGTTGCTTCCCCGGATGCCCCGGGGCTGCCCCGCTTTGCTTTTCGAGACCCGGACTTGGGGGTGGGGGTCGCTTCGATCCTGGTTCAGTCCGCACCTTCTCGTCCTTCCCCTTCTGTTCGTTCTGGTCCCCCGCCCCTGCTTCCGGCCCCGAAGCGTCTGAGGGTTTCGGGGTCGGAGCAGGGGTTACTTGATCTCGAGACTCGGGCAGCTTCGGGGGTTGCCCCTTCCGGGGGGGCGGCAGAGGCATTCGAGTCTTGTCTCCCGGCCGAAGCTTCAGGGTCTGACCAGTGGGCCCCCCTTCCTCCAGCTTTTCCGGCTGCTCCGTCCTTGTCTTGTGGGGTCGGGGCTTGGGGAGAGGACTCGGCCTCGGGTCCTGTGGTGACGGACCTCGAGGCTGGGGAGGGGCTGACTTGGGGGCCTTGGGCCCCGCTGGACCCCGCCTGGGTTTTTCTTCCCACTGAGCGGGGCTTATTGTTACAAGGAGTGGGGTTTTCTTTTCCCCCCTCTGCGTACGAGTTGGATTTGGTGTCGGCCCCTCCCCGGGTTCGGTTCCGTGTTCCCCCGGGTACGTCGGTTCCGTCCTTCCGGAGGTTTTCGGCTTATCGCATCCAACCTGGTGTGGTGCGAGCGGCCTTTGCAGCTTAGCTCCTGCGTGACCCGGATTATGCCTCGGAAATGGATCCGTCCACGTTCAGGTTTGGGACTTCGTTCCCTTTCTGGCTCCGTTACGAGGTTCCGGAGTCGTCCTGGCTAGCAGACTGCCCCTTGTTTGGTCTGGATTCCTGGCATTCCTTCTGTCGTTCCCGCACGCTGGAGTGGCGGGAAGCTTCCACGGTGCTTCAGGTTTTCCTGGGGGGTGAACTTGAGTACCTGAATGAGTGCTTGTTTGCCCCTGCCCTTCCCCGCGATGTGGGCGTTATTCGGCTCCATGTGCAGGTTCCCTCCCTTTCGGCGGCGCTCGTGGCGGAGGACTTGCGCGCCCGGGGCCTTTTGTGTTCGGCCTTGCGGTTCTTTTCCCTCCTGGAGCTGTCTTCGGATTGGCTCGTGGAGGATGTGGGGACGCTTGGGTCCGTCCCGGGGTCCGGCACCTTGTCCTCGGCTGCGCGTTCGTCGGCTGCCTTGTTGAAGCTGTTCACGCCGATTTTGCGGGATGCGGTTTCCCTGTTCTATGCTTCCCGTCTCGCGTGTCGGCAGGCGGTGCTGGGTTCCTCCGTGGAATCTGCTTGGGCTCTGGCTCTTAGGCGTTCTTCACCTTTTTGTCCTCTCCTGTTTGGGCAGTCGGCCGTGGAGCAGTTTATTCAGGCTGCGTCGGCGGCTTGTCATCCGATGTCGGACTTGTTGGTTTTCCGGGGGTCCCGGGGTGGGTCTTCCCGGAAAGGTCGTGCCAGGGCTCGGGGTTCCTCTCGTCGTGGTAGGCCTCTGGTGTCAGGTTTGGGGTTGGCTCCTCCTGCGGACCCTCCCCCGTCTGGTCGGCGCGGTGTTCGCGCTGTGCGGGGTTCTGGGTCTCGTAAGGGTCGCCGGCCCTTTCGCGGTTTGCCCCCTTGACGGGGCGATGGGGGGGCGGCTTGCGCTGTTCGCCCGCGCCTGGTCCCACGATTCATGGGCCTTTCGGGTCGTGTCTCGCGGCCTGCGGTGGCGTTGGGTGGCCCCTCCCCCCTTTGGGGGGTCGGGGCTGGCAGGGCAGGCTTCTTCCCCTGCGCTCTGTCGAGCCGTCTTGGAGTGGGTACGCTTGGGCGTCGTCGAAACGACGTCGTCCCTCAGATGGGTTTCCCGTCTGTTTCCGGTTCCGAAACGGGACTGCGCGGACCTGCGGTTCATTCTGGACTTGTCCCGTCTGAACCCCTGGGTTCATTGCCCCTCCTTTCGGATGACTACGCTGTCTCAGGTTCGGCTCCTCTTGGAGCCGGGAGCTTGGATGGTGTCCCTGGACCTCCGGGACGCTTATTGGCATGTCCCGATTCATCCGCGGTTCAGGGACTAGCTCGGTTTTGTAGTGGGGCGTCTGAGTTACCGCTTTCGTTGTCTCCCGTTCGGGTTGAACCTGGCACCTCGCGTGTTCACACGCCTTACACGGGTTGTGGTGGCTCGTTTGCGTCTCCTAGGTGTTCGGGTGTTGGCCTACCTCGACGACTGGCTGGTTTGGGCTCCCAGCCAGTCAGCTTGCTTGCTAGCCAGGGATTTGGTTCTTTCCCAGTTCGCCGGGTTCGGGTTCTTGGTGAACTGGAGGAAGTCCCATCTGGTTCCCTCTCAGGTTCGGACTTGGCTGGGTCTCGTGTGGGACTCTCGAACCGCCTCTTTGTCTCTCCCTCCGGAGTCTCTCCTGCGGCTGCGGTCCCGCCTTCGTCTGTTTCTGGAGGGCCCTCGGGTCACCCGGCGGTTGCTCGAGGGGCTGTGCGGGAGCTTCGCGATGGTGGTCTACCCGCCGGGTCGGGTTTGGCTTCGACGGCTGTTCTGGTTCCTTCGGGGTTCCCCCTTCCGCCTCTCTCGCGATCGCAGAGTTCGACCCCCGGGGGACTTGCGTCGGTTGCTGCGTCACCGGCTTCCTCTTCGGGTTTTTCGGGGTTCAGTGCCTTGGCGCCTACCCGAGCCCTCGCTCGATGTGTACACGGATGCGTCGTCTTTCGGCTGGGGTTTTGTGACCAGTGCTCACCAGGCCGGCCAGGGGCGTTGGGATCCGTCCTTCCGTCGAGCTCACAGTACGGTGCGGGAGTTCGCAGCGGTGTGGTTTGCTCTGGGGAGGATTCGGGTGGCCCGCGGATCGACGATTCGGCTCCATTCGGACTGCTCTCCGGTGGTTCATTGCCTGAACCGCGGGGGTTCGATGCGGTCCTTGTCTCTTTGGGGTTGGTCGCTTCGGGTGACTCGTCTGCTGAGTTCTCGGGGTTTGGCTCTCCTGGCGGTTCACGTACGGGGCGTGTCCAACGTCTTGGCAGACGCCCTGTCTCGCTTCGTTCCCCTCTCCACGGAGTGGACGGTCGACGACGAGTCCTTCCGTTGGCTTTGCCAGACGTTCGGGCGCCCCGAAGTGGACCTCTTCGCGTCGGCGTGGTCGCGGCGTCTTCCCGTTTATGCGGCGCCCTTCCCCGATTGCGAGGCCGCCGGGGTCGATGCCTTTCGGCTAGACTGGTCGAGGTGGGGGTTCCTGTACCTCTTATCCCCGGTTCGGCTGTTGCTCCAGGTCCTGACTCGCTTAGAGACTTACCGGGGGAGAGTTGTCCTTCTGGCCCCTTGGTGGCCGGCGCAGCCTTGGTTTCAGGCGCTGGTTGCTCGGTGTCCGAACCCGAGGGTTTTCCCGCGGCTCCGCTTCTTTCAGCAGATCGGGCCGGTACGTCACGTAGCTGGTTCGATCTTCTCCTCGAGTCTTCGCGTATGGTTTTTTTTACTCGAGTCCATCATCATCTCTATGGTGATCAGGTGGCCTCCTTGTTGGTGTCCCACCTGAGGGCTTCTTCTCGGCGGCAGTATGAAGTTTCCTGGCGGTCCTTCCGTTTCTTTTTGCGTCTTCGTCGTGTTAGCTCCTTGTCTGTTCGGGTGGTCTTGTCCTTCCTCTCGTGGTTTCAGGACCGTCATCTTATGCCTAACACTGTCGTTTCGTATCGTGCGGTGCTGGTGGAGCCGCTTCAGCTTGCTTTCGGTATCGATGTTACGTCTGCGCCGTTTCGCAAGCTGTCTCGTGCATTGTTTCACCTCCGGCCTGCTCATGCGTCGCCTGAGCCGTCCTGGTCTTTGGACAGAGTGCTTGCTTTCCTTTCATCTCCTCGTTTCGTTGTGGCCCCTTCGGTCCAAGATTGTTTTTCCAAGGCACTTTTCTTGTTGGCTTTGGCCTCTGGGGGTCGGGTAGGGGAGCTTCATGCTCTCCTCCGGCGCAGGGGTTTCTGCTCTTTTGGTCGTGGTGATAGTTTTGTTCGTTTGCAGCCGTCTCCTTCTTTTCTGGCGAAGAATGAGACTGCTGCGTTCCGGAGGGGTCCATGGGTGGTTGATGCTTGGTTGGTCAGGCCGGGGGTGCATCATGTTTTGTGTCCGGTTGCGGCGCTTCGCCGTTATTTGCGCGCCACAGCTTCTGTGTCCGGAGACGCGCTGTGGGTTGATCCGGTTTCCCTTCTTCCCTGTTCGCGGGTTCGAGTCTCTCAGGTCGTCCGCAGGGTTATTAGGTCCAGCCAGCCTGCGGTCTATCCCCGTGCCCATGACGTTCGTAAGTTCGCGGCTCTTGCTGCCGTCTTTGGGAATATGTCTTGGTCTGATATTCGGGGCGCGGGGATTTTGGCGGTCGAACAGGGTCCTGGCTGCTCGTTACCTTGTGAATGCCCTGGGCCTCGTCGGGCCTGTGTTGCTTTGGGTCGGCGGTTGCAGCCAGTTGTCTCGGCTTCGAGTTGAGGGGTGAGCGACGACCGCCTCCCGGGTAAGTCCCTCTTTTTCTGTCTGTGGGTAGTTAGCTCCGGGGAGCCGACGGGGCTCCCCCCAGAAAACCAGCGTTGAATGTAATGAAACGCCATTTTCTGGGTGAGTCCCGGAGGCTCCCCGGCATCCCTCCCTCCCTCCGGTCGGCGGTTTTTCGCGTTTTTGACATCCAGCCTCAAGAACTGAGGTGTGGGTAGCCGGCGCGGGGGGTCTGGGGCTCCCCCTTCCCCCTCCCGGGGAGGGGGGAGCTGCGCAGACAGCGGCGCGGCAGTGTGTGACGTCACACTAGTTTGCTTGTTTTCGGTTGGGGAGTTCTATCCACTAGTTCGGTTTTAGGTAGCAATTTTAACCAGAATAGGGGTTTGTTTTGGGGCGCTTACCCTTCTGGGTGCCTGTTCCGGTCGATGGCAGACATAGAATGCTTCCAACTACATGGGGCTTCTATAGGCCATTGCTCCCCTTGCCTCTCTGAGGGGGCCCGGTTCTGGCCGTGGTCCCCGGTAGGCCTAAGAACTCCATACACATGACTGATGCCAAAGTCTGACATTAGCATATCAGCCTGGGATAGCTCCGGGGAGCCTCCGGGACTCACCCAGAAAATGGCGTTTCATTACATTCAACGCTGGTTTTTTCAAAATTTCTTTCTGCCTCCCTCCTCACTGCCGTGTAGTTGTTTTCTCGCATCTTTGTATCGCTGGTATGTTTCGGTGTTCGGCCTCTTCCTGTATTGATTCCATTTTTGTGTCTTTTGGTCTCTAGCCCTCTCGCAATTTCTATTGAACCAATCCTGTTTCCTAGTTCTGCATCTCTGTTTTGGTATAAATTTGTTTGTGCCTTTATCATATATTTCACAAAAACTTGACATACATCTCATTCACTTCCTTGCCTAGCATCAAGTCTGTCCAATTATACTCACTAAAAAAATTTCTAAGGGTCACCATAATGTCCTCATCCTGAAGTCTGGTTTTTCAACTGCTTCAACCTCCTTATTTTCTACCAGCTTATAACGCATTGCATACTTTATTTCCAAAAAGACATGGTCACTTTTACCCAAGGGAGGAAGGTACTGAATGTCAAATATCTCTTCCTCCTTCCTGGTAAATATCAAATCTAACATGGAGGGAACGTCCCCTTCCCTCATCCTCGTAGCTTGTTTAACATGTTGATACAAGAATGTTTCCAGGATGAGATCTACAAATTTACAGGTCCAAAAATCTTCTGTTTAGCTTCATATGCTTCCCAGTCTATGGATTTCAAGTTGAAGTCACCGACTATCAACAGTCGTGATCTATCGTTATCCGCTCTCGCTATGATCTCTCTCATTATTGTTATAAGACCTTCACGTTTACTATCTAGCTCCTCCTTTGACCATGTGCTGCTTGGCGGTAGACTATATGCATTTATTATCATTAGTTTATCATCCTCATGGCAGATCTCTAGTGCTATTATGTCAACTTCTTGTGGATTAGCAGTCATTAATTCGTTCACCTTTAGGTGTTCTTTTACCAGCACAGCAACGCCACTGCCTTTCCTAATTTTTCTGTCCCGTCTCCAAATTGAGTAGCCCCTTGGGAATATGACCTCATTTAAAATTACATCTTCAAGTTTTGTCTCCGTGAGTGCAACAATGTCTGGTGTCTGCAGCTGTATTACATCACTTAACTCCAGTATCTTCGATCTCACTCCATCTATGTTGGTGTATGCAATCTTCAGGAACTTGTTCCCCCTCTCCTTATTCTTCACTCCCCCCCTCTCTATTGATTTTGTTGGTTTGCCTTTATGTACCACTTTACTGGTTTGCCTACCCCTATCACTTTGTAGAAAAAAAAGAATTCATTTCTTCTTCATTCCTGCTCTCATTTAAATGTTTTGCCTCGGCGAGGTTCAGTTTCAGCTTCTCTCTATCTTCTTTTGAAAGATCTCGTCTTAATGACCACACTTTCCCATCCTCATCACTTTGCAATTTTCTAGCATTCCTTAGTACTTCTTCCATCTGTTTGGCACCGTTTAGGGTTATCCTCAAAGGTCGATCTTTCCCTTTTACGTACCTGCCTATTCTCCCGTAGTCGCACACATTCTCTATGGTTGTAAGACCTTCTACGAGGCCAACAATTTTATCTACTACTTTAGCTTCTTCTACAGCTCTTTCTGACCTTGATGTTATCGCCTTTTCTTTGCAGCCAAAAATGATTGTGGCCCTGTTGGGCTGCTTGTGGCCCGGTTGAGTTCCTTTTTTGGGCTCTCTTTGCCTCGTTGGCCGGTTTTATTGTTCCCTGCTTCCTCTTTTGGCTACTTTTCTAGTGCAGTAGTTCTGCAGGTTGGTGCCTTCCTGCAGAGAGGGTTGTGGCGGTTCGGCCAGCGTGTCATGCGCATGCGCCGTGGAGTTTGTTTGGTCTAGGCGGTGTTTCAGTGCTGGTGTTTTGCGCCCTTTTTGTTACAGTGCTTCGCCTCTCGCTCTTCTCCCTGGCTGCTGTATGTGCCCCTTCGCTCCGAGGGTGTCCTGGTTCCCAGTTGTGGGGAGGACTCCGCGGTTTTCCCTGTCATGGGTGTGGGCCTCCTGCTTCGCCTCTACCTGCTCTCCTGCGGGTCCGGCCGAGTCCGGCTCTGGCGTCTTCACCTGGCGGTGCTCCCAGGTTCTTCTGGGCGCAGTCGAGTCGTGTCCAGTTCGTGCCACCGTTCGCCAGTTGAGTTTCTGCGGTCTGGCTTCTTTTGGCCAGGCGCTGGATGCGGTGTTGTTTATATCCCTGCCTTTATTTAGGTATATTTTTGTACGACTGAGACCGTTTGCAACACCAGTGACTGTCCCTTTTTTCAACCCTTCCTGTCCCCCTCATGTGCATGTCCAACCCATGCTATAGTCATTCAGGGGACCCACCTTTTTCATGTGTGGTGTGGGGGTTGTGGGGTTGGTTCTGTACTCACCTGGTAAAGCTCCTGGCTGTGCTTGCAGGGTTTGTTCTCTGGCTCTTGGGTCTCGCCTATCTGGTAGAACTTACAGGATAGTACCAGTGGAGTGCAGTGGTGCTATAGGCACAATTGGGGAACACTGTATTACCATCTGAGGTCTGCGGTTGTTACACGACCTACTTGCGAGCATAAGCCTTATTGCTGGTACGTCCGTGGACTTCCGGGGCACACTAGCCTGTTTTCGAATAGATGTTCTGGCCCATCCTGGTTGTTGGGGGTATGTAGGCCTGCGGGCCGCTCCAAGCAGTTGCCTGGGTGGGCCACCCTCTGGCCGGTCTAGCCTGGCCTCGGGCCGGGCTTGGGGTGTAAATGAGCTCCCAGTACCCCATCCAGCAGGTATCTAGCAGGGTTTCTCCGTCGTCGGTCGTCTGGTGTGCAGGTTTCTGGGCCTGCTGGGTTTTGTCGTGTCTCCGTTGGCCCTGTCTGGGGTCTGCTTGCTCCGTTCTCTGCCATTTGCAGAAGCGAGTTACTATTTACATGTAGCATGTTGTGGTGGTGCCTGTTGCTGCTGCTGTACGTGTGCATTGGTACCGTGTTTCGTGGTGGCGTGTACTTGTTCCTGTGTCCGGTTGTGGTGTGGCACTTTGCTGCTGTTTTCCTGGGGTTTTTGTGCTTCTGCTCTTTCTTCCTGCCTCCTCTGCAGCAGGGGTGTTCTGCGTGTATTCCTGGGCTTCTTGGGCGTTTTTCAGCCTGTCCTGTGGTGTGCTTCTTTGTCTCAGTCTATTGCAGTTGCTTGTACCCTTTGGTTCGGGTACTGTTCTGGCGGCAGCCCGCCTTCTTTGGTTTCCTAGCTTGCCCTGCCGGTTGGTTTTTTTTGGGTCTTGCGATGTCCCGCATCGGACCCGTCGTTTCTGAACTCCTGGCGGGCTTGCTTGCTTTGGAGTTTTTCTGTTCGGCAGACGTTCCATCTCCTTGTGCCGCCTGGGTTTCGGTGATCGCGCCCGAGATCTTCCTGCGGCTCCGCCTTTTTCCTGGGCTCAGAGCCCAGGGAAAAGCTGGGTTTTTTTCCTGCTTATGTTCTGCCTCGTGGTCTCGCCTCCGGTTGGTGGTCGGGTAGCTTCGTGGTAGGTGTCCCACCTGCGTGCTTCTCTTGGCGGCAGTATGGGGTATTTTGGCGGTCCTTCCTTTTCCTGTCCCTTCTTAGGTGGTAACTCTTGTTAGCTTGGTTTACTCTCGGCTTGGTTTTCTGGTGGGGGTTGGGGGCCGTCGTCTTGCCACATACTGTCGCCTCGTTTCGTGCGGCGCTGGCGGAGCCGCTTCAGCTTGCTTTCAGTCTTGGTGTTTCTTCTGCACCGTTAGTAAGCTGTCTCGTGCGTCGTTTCACCTCCGGCCTGTTTGTGCGCCGCTTGCACCATCCTGGTCGCTGGTCAGCGTGCTCTGTCTTCTCCTCGGTTGGTAGTGCCCATTCTGTTCCGGGGTGTTTTTTTCATCGGTTCTTTCCTTTTGGCAATTGCCTCTGGGGGTCTGGTCTCTGAGTTTCTTTGCTCCTTCGGTTTTTAGCGTTTTTGGTTGTTCGGTGAGAGCAGTCTCCATCTTTTCTGGCGCGGGGTGGGGCTGCTGCGTTCTGGAGGGGTCCAGGGTTTGTTGCTGCTTCGTTGGTCGGGCCGGGGGTGTGTCGTGTTTTGTGTTCTGTGGCGGCCCCTCCGCTGTTATTTGTGTGCCACGGCATTTGGGTCCGGTGCGCGTTTTTGCGTTGATCCGGTTCTGTTTTCCCGGTTCGCGGTGATGGTGTCCCGGGTTGTCAGCCATGTTCTTGCGGCTAAGCTGCCTGTGTTCTTCCCTCATGCCCGTGGCGTTTGTGGCTTCACTGCTCTCGCTGCCGTCTGGGCGACGTGTCCTCGCGGTCTTTCGGAAATGGGTTTTTTGGTGTTCGTACAGGGGCCTTGCTTCTTGTTCTCGTGTTGTTCCTGGGACTTTTCGGGTTGTGGCGCCTTGGGTTGGCATTTGCTGCCGGTTGTCTCGCTTCCGTGGGGGGTGCGTGGTGTCCGCCTCCCGGTTCCGTCCCTTTGACCTTCCTCTGTGGGTAGTTAGCTCCGGGAAGCCGACGGGGCTCTTCCCAGAAAACCAGCGTTGAATGAAATGAAACGCCATTTTCTGGGTGAGACCCGGAGGCTCCCCGGCAACCCTCCCTCCCCTCCGGTCGGCGGTTTTTTCGCATGTTTTGACATCCAGCCTCAGAACTGATGGGTGGATAGCCGGCGTGGGAGGTTTTGGACTTCCCCTTCCCCCTCCCGGGGAGGGGGGAGCTGCGCAGACAGCGGTGCGGTGACGTATGATGTCATACTAATTTGTTTTCTGTTGAGGAGTTCTATCCACTAGTTCGGCTTTAGGTAGCAATTTTTTACCAGAATAGGGGTTTGTTTTGGAATGCTTACCTTTCTGGATGCTTGACCTGGTCGATGGCAGACATAGAATGCTTCCAACCACACGGGGGTTTCTATAGGCCATTGCTCCCCTTGCCTCTCTGAGGGGGCCAGGTTCTGGCTGTGGTCCCCGGTAGGTCCTAGAACTCCATACACATGACTGATGCCAAAGTCTGACATTAGCATATCAGCCTGGTAAAGCTCTGGGGAGCCTCTGGGTCTCACCCAGAAAATGGCGTTTCATTACATTCAACGCTGGTTTTTGTGTGGTGTGCGGTGGCCAGGAGTACCTCATCAGTGCGTGGCTGCATGCACTTAGGGGCTTCCTTCCCTAGTCGCCCTGTGAGTACTGCCCCTGCGTGTCAGGGTTATCTTCCCTGGGGCGTTTGGGAACCGCTCCCGTAGGGGTTCTTGCTGCTCGGCATTTGCCTCGCCCTTGGGCCCTTGTTTGGCCTTCGGTAGGGAGAGGTGTTGTGCTGGTTAGGGTGTCAAGGTGTTGCTCGGCTTGCCACCTAAGCGGCGACCGGTTCCTGTTGCCTCTGGAGACAGTGTACTTTTGCAGGGCTTTTCTTTTGTTTTTTGTTTGCCTGGTGGAGGTTCTGCCTCGTGGGTCTATAGTTCCCCTGATATTGTTTTGGTGGCCCTCTGCTAGGCCCCCGTGCTTGTATACGTCCCAGGGATTTTCAGTGTTATCATCTACCCTTGTTTGTTTGGGTTTCTTAACCGGTAAGCAACACCTTGCCCGGGCTTCCTGTAGTTGCTAACCTATGGGCCCTGGAAACCCCTGTCAGGGCTCGGGGACCCATGGATACGTCTCTCGAGTTCCAGCCTGCCTTGTGCGGGTTTGAAGGTTGCAGTGTGCCCTTGTCTCAGGGTGACAGTCACCTGTTTTGCCTCCGTCATGCTGCCTGTTGGGTCAATGACACCTTTGACCTGGAGTCTTGCGAGTCATGTTCTCTGCTTGTGCTCTAGTTTTACTCTGAGGATGTTCCTGTTAGGGTACAGGCAGCATCAGCGTTGCATGTTAGGTTTAGGTTATTGCAACGCGCTAGGTTGGTTTCCCATCCGATGCCCCGAAGCTGCCCCATTTTGGTTTTAGGGACCCTGACCTGGGGGCGTTAGTCGCTTTGGCTTTGGCTCCTGCCGCCCCCCCTGGTCCTTCCCCTGTGGTTCTTCCTGCACCTCCCCCCCTGTGTCCGACTCCAAAACGTCTGAGGGTTTCGGCCTCAGCACAGGGTTTAGTTGGTAATGAGACTCAGGCTGCCTCGGGGGCTGCCCCATCCGGGTCGGGGACGGAGGCATTTGAACTGGTTCCTCCTGCCGAGGCTTCTGGGTCCCACCAGCAGACTCTCTTCTTGTCTGCCTTTCCCTTGGACTCTAGCTTTTCTTCAGGGGTAGAGGGTTTGGAGGATGGCTCTGCTCCGGGTCCCGACGTGGGGGATCCTGGGGCTGGGGAGGAGTCAACCTGGGGGCCTTGGGCCCTCTGTAATTACCTAAGTGTAATTACCTAAGTGTAGTTACAGGATGAGAGCTACGCTCGTGGTGTCCCGTCTTCCCAGCACTCTTTGTCATATAATGCTTTGAAACTACTGACGGTCTTGGCCTCCACCACCTTCTCACTTAACTTGTTCCAACCGTCTACCACTCTATTTGCGAAGGTGAATTTTCTTATATTTCTTCGGCATCTGTGTTTAGCTAGTTTAAATCTATGACCTCTTGTTCCCCGGGTTCGGTTCCGGGCTCCTTTGGGTACCTCGAATCCGTCTTTCTAGAGGTTTTCTACCTCCCGTATCTCCACGAAGGTGGCTCGGGAAGCTCTTGCTGCATACCTCTTGCGAGACCCGGGTTATGCCTCTGCAATGGATCCGTCCTCGTTTGAGTTCGGTTCTTCTTACCATTTTTGGGTGCGTTTGGAGGTTCAGGAGTCTTCCTCTCTGGCAGACTGCCTTTCTTTTCATTGGGGGCGTGGCATGGGTTCTGTCGGACCAGCATGCTTGATTGGCGGGAAACTGCTACTTTTATGCATGTTTACCTGGGGGGCGAGTTTGAGCACCTTAAACTGCGCAACGCGCCTGCAGGCCCATGTCTGGTTTACGCAACGCGCCTCCGGGTATTTTTATTTTTCACGTTCCGTTCAAAACTGGCGCGTGGTGACGCGGGTATGGTATGGGTGGGTGGGGGCCCCAGTGATCGTCCATTTCTTACAAAAAAAATCCCAGCATGCCCCACAGTCGTGGGTAGCCTCAGTTTCACAGCAGCAACCATGTCTGACACATCCTCTACGAGCTCCTGCTCCACGGTGACCCGTGGTCATGGAAAACGACTCTCTGAGAAGGAAATACGCGATATTTTGTGTGATGACGGTGCTATGGATGATGACCTAGACTATGATCCAGAGAAAGACCTTACTCAGAGATCTGATACGAGTGAGGGAGAGACAGAATGGGA
The DNA here is from genome assembly GCF_040958095.1 of Procambarus clarkii. Taxonomy (NCBI): domain Eukaryota; kingdom Metazoa; phylum Arthropoda; class Malacostraca; order Decapoda; family Cambaridae; genus Procambarus; species Procambarus clarkii. The sequence goes on from NW_027189140.1 coordinate 1,459,930, forward strand.
AGATTTGGCGAGCGTGTACAGTACACGCGCCTCGCCCGGCCTGCCTCGCCACCCTGGGTCAACACCGTTATCACCACCACCATTATGTATGTCCCCAGATGCTAGTAGTTTATTCAGTGACAGTACATGTGACGAATCTTTCTCGGGCTTCAGTGACATTGGCTCCGATACGAGTAGTGTGGACGACCCGAGTACGAGCAGCGGTGGTGTTACCAGGCGGGGTTTTGCTGCCTCAACAACTCACCGCGGCAGGCGGCAGTGTGTCTTACAGCATGTGGACAACGACAGTGGCCCCTCAACATCATCTATTCGTGGTAGTCCTACAGTACGTAAATCTGCCTCAGCGCCTAGCATCCCCTCACGCAGCTCCAGCAGCAGCAGCAGACAACGTAGCCGTGTTCTTGGTTTATGGTGTGGTGTTGGCCGTGGTGTTGGCGCCAACACCAAACCTCCTGGTGTACTTGTGTGGGAGGATTGTGCCACATTTGTCCCTCAAATACCAACGTTTGATGATAGCGATGTTGGTGTTACACCATTATTCCCATATACCAGTGATGATATGGCAAACATGGAATATTTCCTGGCATATTTTGACAATGTTGTATTCATGACTCATCTTGTGACTGAGACAAACAGGTTCGCTCACAGCCTCATAGACGACGGCATTTTACCTGCCTCGCGCCTCACGCGATGGAAGGACACGACAATCAACGAAATGTACGTGTTTCTGGCACTCACCATGATGATGAAGTACTCTGAAAAAGCTGTCATTCAGGATTATTGGAGCTAAGACAGCCTTGCTCCATCGCCGTGTTCAACCAGTACATGTTGCGTGATAGGTTTCTCTTGATTCTCAGGTGCCTGCATTTCGAGAATAATGCAAATGAGGACAGACACGACAGACTGTGGAAAGTACGGAAGATGTTTAGTGACACGAGAGGGAAGTTCAAGGATTATTTTGTACCTGCACAGAATGTGGTGTTTGACGAGTCATTTGTACTGTTCAAGGGGCGACTGGCATTCAAGCAGCACATCCCGTCAAAGCGGCACCGATTTGGACTGAAGTTTTTTGTGCTGTGAGACTGGTATCATCTTGGACATATTATATTCTGGTACAGACGTCGACATACCAGCTCAAGATGAACACGGGTTTTCTGGTAGTGTCGTAAAAACCCTGATGGAACCGTTCCTGAACTAGGGGCATATACTGTTCACCGACAACTATTACACCAGCCCCTTGTTGGCCAGATACCTCCTTGCCCACAACACCGGCGTATGTGGCACTGTGAAGGCCCACAGGAAGGAAATGCCAGTGTTTGGTATAGGTATAGCCGTGGGTGAGTGCCAGCTGCGCAAGTGTGACAATATGCTATCAGTGCGGTGGAAGGACAGACGCGAGGTGAATATGCTGAGTACGATTCACACTATTGCCATGTTGGACAGTGGGAAAGTCCACTTTCAGACACGCAACACCGTGCATAAGCCAGACTGTGTCATAGACTATAACGTGAACATGCGCCTCATCGATAAGTGTGACATGATGCTTGGTGGAGTGGAGTGCGTGCGTAAGACTGTGAAGTGGAAGAAAAAGTTCTTCTTCCACCTCATGGATGTTGCAGTGCTCAACTGCTTCAATATGTACCTAGTACAATCTGGCAGGAGACCGTCTATACGTACATTCAGTGCTGGTGTTGTGTCACAGCTGCTAGTAAAGTATGGCAAGGAGGGCTCCGTTGTACCGCGCGGGGTGCAAGCAATAATGCCACACGCAGCTCCAGACAGATTGAGGGGTAATGAGAACCTCGGAGTACATATGCTCGAGTATATGCCAGGCACAGCATCATGGGAGAAAGGTAAACGTGCGTGTATAGTATGCAGGAACACTACCCGCAGAGAACAAAAACGAACATGCATCAGCACCTGGTGCGTGGAGTGCAAGGTGCCACTCTGCGCCGTTGCCTGTTTCGCAGCATATCACACACTGCGGAGTACTGAGTGTGTTTATTGTGTGTGTATATAGCGTGTGGTACTGTACAGTGTGTATATAAAGTGTAAATATAAATATATTAGGCATGATACATTGGAAATTGTGCAGGATAAATGAACTTGTTTGTGATGCACGTAACACAGTGTCTACGGACAGTACGGATGTTCTACTGGCATAATATAGTGTACGTGTTCATTATACATTGGATTGGCACGTAAAAACAATTGAATTGTATTGGGAACTGTGCGCAAAAAATGAACGAAAATATATTCACGGCAACTTGCGCCCCCGCCCCGAGTGCTCTACTGGCCCCGGGAGCGTACATCATGGGTGCACGGGGAATGATGACGTCACGCCCCAACTTACGGACCCCATAGCAGCCAAAGTAAGTAGAATTTCGATTTTTTTTTTTTGCATACCCATACTGAGGGAATGGTTTTTGACACTTTAAAAAAAAAATTATTTTTTCCAGAGAATTTATTTCCTGCGCACTGCGGGGGTGTCATATATGGAGGCAACGCATTTAAGGGGTTAATGCGTGCTTGTTCGCTCCCGTGCTTTCTTGGGATGTTGGCCTTTTTCAGCTTCACGTGCAGGTTTCTTAGCTTTCGACTTCGTTGGTTGCGGAGGAGTTGCGCGCCCGTGGGCATTTGGCTTCAGTCTTGCGTTTCTTTTCCCTTCTCGAGCTGTCTTCTGCTTGGCTTGAGGAGGATGTGGGAGCGTTGAGTGAAGGGCCTTCATCCGGGGCGCTGACTTCAGCAGCTAGGGCGTCGGCTTCACTGTTGAAGCGCTTTGCGCCCATCTTGAAGGAAGTGGTGTCTGTTTTTGCTTCTCGCCTCGCGTGCCGTCAGGCAATGCTCAACCTCTCTTTGGAATCCGCTTGGGCCCTGGCTCTTAGATTTTCGTCTCCGTTTTGTCCGTTGATGTTTGCAGAGACTGCGGTCTCTCAGTTTCTGCATGGGGCTTTGTCCAGTTGTCGTCCTATGGCGACTTGTTGATTCTCCGAAGCGGTCATTCTTGGCAGTTTCGGAGGGGTCGTGCCAGGGTTCCAGGTTCTGCTGGTCGAGGTGGGGTGGGCCATTGGTGCAAGTTTCTGAGTCTTGTTATTGTTGAGTCGTTGTTACCTTCGGGACCAGCGTCGTCTGGTCGGCGCAGTGATCGCCCTGTTCGACGTTTGGGTTCTCATAAGGGGCATCGGCTCTTTTGTGGTTTAACGAAAGGGCCATCAAACTGTCGACAGTTTGACGGCCGTCGATGGAGTCCCTGGCTCATTGATTGGTTCGACCAGGGGTGCATCATGTGTTGAATCTGGTTGCAGCACTTCGCCATTACCTGCGTGCTTTAGCTGGGGTGGCTGGGAATGCGCTTTGGGTTGATCCAGTTTCCCTCGTTCCCCGTTCCAGGGTTCGGGTCTCCCTGGTTGTCCGCAGGGTTATTAAGTCTAGCCAGCCTGCGGTCTATCCTTGCGCCCATGACGTTCGGAAGTTTGCAGCTTTGGCTGCCGGCCGTGTTTGGTAACATGTCTTGGGCTCATATTCGGGCGCGTGGATTTTGGAAATCGAACAGGGTCCTGGTTGCCAGTTATTTGGTAAACGTCCCTACTCCTCAGCGTTCTTGTGTTGCTTTGGGTCAAAGGTTGTAGCCAGTTGTCTCGACTTCGCGTTGAGGAGTTTGTGGCCTCCGCCTCCCAGGTAATTGCCTATTTCCTTCTCTTTGGGTATGTAGCTCCAGGGAGCCGTAGGGGCTCCCCACAGAAAACCAGCGTTGAATGTAATGAAATGCCATTTTCTGGGTGAGCCCTGAAGGCTCCCTGGCTACCCTCCCTCCCATCTGGTCGGCGGGGTTTTTTCGCGTTGGTTGAAGCCTAGTTTCCGAACTGAAGGCAGCCGGCGCGGTGAGGTCCGGGGCCCCCCCTCCCCCTCCCGGGGAGGGGAGGGCTGCGCGGACAACCGGCGCGGCGGTAAATTGATTGTTTGATTGTTTCCTTGTGATTGTAGGGAGTTTCTACCTCTCTGTTCGTTTTTTTGTTTTAGTTTTTACCATGTGGGGTTTGTTTTGTTATGCCTACCTTTCTGGGTGCCTAACCCCAGTCAATGGCAGATAAGGAAAACCCCCAACCATAATGGGGTTTTCCAGGGCCATTGCTCCCTGAAACCTCTCTGAAGGGGCCAGGTTCTGGCACTGATCCCTGGTAGGTCTGAACTCCATAGCTAATGTCCCGGTCTAACATAACATACATTAGCCCGATAAGCTCCAGGGAGCCTCCAGTCCTCACCCAGAAAATGGCGTTTCATTACATTCATCGCTGTTTTTTTTTTTTTTTTTTTTTTTTTTTTTTTTTTTTTTTTTTTTTTTTTTTTTTTTTTGCACCTGTGGGTGACAAATGCTAATTAGCCCTGAGCAACACAAGAATTAATCTCATTTAGTATTAAGGTTTAGTCTTGGTGTTTTTCCTGCCCGAAACGCTTTGCATAATAGTGGCTTAGGCATTGTATGTACTAGTTCTATCTATAAATCCATCAATGTTTTATATCTCACCTTATATGTATGTACTTTACCTGAATAAATATTTGATTTAATTTGATTGAGTGGTTCGTTATGATGAACAAAACGTCTCTGTCAAGACAGAGAAGAAGGTGGTGGAGAAGGTGGTGGAGGCCAAGACCATCAGTAGTTTCAAAGTGTTATATGACAAAGAGTGCTGGCAAGACGGGACACCACGAGCGTAGCTCTCATCCTGTAACTACACTTAAGTAATTACACTTGGTGAATGACCAAGTGACAAGACTAAGGAAAACAGAGGGGGGTCATATACAGAAAGTGACAAGAAAATCTGCGAGGCACTGAATGCTAGTTTCCATGGAGTGTTCACAACTGAGCCTGAGCCGCTCCCATTGTTAGAAGAGATTACCCTAGATGAAAGACTCAGATATAGAGGTGACAGCAGAGGAGGTAATGAAACAGTTGACAACACTGGATGCAACTAAAGCGGTTGGACCAGACAAAGTATCACTGTGGATACTAAAAGAGGCAATGCTGGCCCTCAGCATGCCTCTGGCAAGGATCTTTAATGAATCACTTATGTCGGGAGAATTGTCCAATTGCTGGAAGAGGGCAAATGTTGTACCAATTTTCAAGAAAGGTGATAGGGAAGAGGCACTTGACTATAGACCTGTATCACTGACAAGCATCCCATGTAAAATACTTGAAAGAATAATTAGGCTAAGACTGGTTGCACACCTAGAGAACATTAGGTTTGTAAACAAGCACCAACATGGGTTCTGGAAAGGGAAATCTTGCCTAACAAACCTTTTAGAATTCTATGATAAAATAATAAGGATAAGGCAGGACAGAGAAGGTAAGGCAAATCCACAAGGGCCGTGACGAGGGTTCGAACCTACATCCGAGAGGATCCCAGACGTTGCCTTAATCGACTGAGCTATGACATGAGTTAAAAGAATTGCAACCGGGAAATCATACTGATTTACCAACGGTTTCTGCAGTCTCTCCGAGACACAAACCAGGGTTTTACGCAATTCCCCCATGCGCCCTAGCTATGTCAATAGGCTGTTCTACCTCTTTGCCCTTACTTCATTACACACAGAAATCACAATAGCGTGATGCATCAAATGAACAAATCCACAAGGGTTCGCACGTAGGTTCAAACCCTCGTCACAGCCCTTGTGGATTTGTTCATTTGATGCATCACGCTATTGTGATTTATGTGTGTAAGGTTGGGCAGATTGCATATTTCTAGACTGCCAAAAAGCCTTTGATACAGTACCCCACATGAGACTGCTATTCAAACTTGAGAGGCAGGCGGGAGTGAGCAGAAAGGCCCTAGCGTGGGTAAGGAACTAAATAACAGGAAGGAGCCAAAGAGTTATGGTGTGAGGCGAGAAGTCAGGCTGGCGAACAGTAACGAGTGGAGTACCTCAAGGATCGGTGCTGGGACCAATTCTATTTCTAATATCGACAGGTTTACAGGCGTAGAATCCTACGTGTCGATGCTCGCGGATGATGCAAAGTTGATGAGAAGAGTTGTGACAGATGAGAATTGTAGAATCCTCCAAGAGGACTTAAACAGGTTGCAGAGATGGTCAGAGAAATGGGTACTGGAGTTCATCATGAGCAAATGTAAAGTTATGGAAATGGGACTAGGTAATAGGAGACCAAAAGGACAGTACATAATGAAGGGGAACTGCCGACCTGTGACGACGTGAGAAAGAGACCTGGGCGTGGACGTAACACCTAATCTAAATTCTGAGGCACATGTAAATTGGATATCGACAGCAGCGTACTCTACACTAGCAAAAGTTAGAACATCATTCAGAAACATGAATAAGGAGGCATTTAGGACGTTTTATGCTACCTACGTGTTGCCAGTCTTAGAGTATGCCGCCCCATCATGGAGTCCCCACCTGAAGAAACACATAAGGAAACGGGAAAAGGTTCAGAAGTTTACAACGAGACTCATCCCAGCATTATGTGGGATGGGGTATGAAGAGTGCCTGAAGGAACTGAGCCTTACGACACTAGAAAAAGAAGGGAGAAAGGGATATGATAGGAACGTATAAAATACTCAGGGGGATTGACAGAGTGGACATAGATGAAATGTTCACACGGAATAGTAACAGAACGAGGGGACATGGGTGGAAGCTAGAAACTCAGATGAGTCACAGAGATGTTAGGAAGTTTTCTTTTAGCGTGAAAGTAGTGGAAAAATGGAATGCACTTAAGGAGCAGGTTGTGGAAGCAAATTCTGTTCATAATTTTATAACAAGGTATGATAGGGAAATAGGACTGGAGTCATTGCTGTAAACAACTGATGGCCCAAAAGGCGGGATCCAAGAGTCAATGCTCAATCTTGCAGACACAAATAGGTGAGTACACACACAGTATATATAATATAACATTCGTTGGCAACAATCCAGAGACTTCAGGTCTATCATGTGTGATGGGTTGTTGTATCGCAGCTATACTGAACCAAGATGGTATAGCTCTCCCTCACACAAATAAAAAAAATGCTGCTATTGGCCTTGCAGTGTGTAAGTCGCAGGTGGAAACAAATGAAAATCATCAAATAAATAATTAAACAATTTACTGAAATATTAATGAACATAAATGCCCCTGAAAATACTTGGCTATCATGTAATGCAAAGGTGAACAAGTTAATATGACATTAATACAAAAATAAACTATAAGCAATGAATACAAATCATAAATACATATACTGGTGTACTGAAGATAGATACCATACCACCATGGCATCAGTCACATGACGTTGGCTGAAGGCGGATGACGGGTGAGAGACACAAAGATGATCCTAGAGCACTAAGGAAGAGCACTGGCTCTCCAGGGAGGCAGCGCCCTTTATATAGTCCGGTGGTGATGACTCATTCAGTGTCAACGCGAGGTGGACATCTGGTCAACTAGCAAACTGCTTGTTGTGGCTAGCGGTGCCTTTGTGTTGAGCAGCACCATTGCCAGTTGAAGGTTACAAACTGCTTGTTTGTGGGGACAAACTACCGGTTAGCAGAGGCGCCCGGCTTGCCTCTGAGTGGTACCAGGCTGTGCCAGGCCCTGGGGGTATGGAGAGGTGGCAGGACTGATGACTCAACCTCTTCCTTTAGTGTGTGGTGTGTGTGTGTGTGTGTGTGTGTGTGTGTACTCACCTATTTGTGCTTGCGGGGGTTGAGCTTTGGCTCTTTGGTCCCGAGGTGTGTGTGTGTGTGTGTAATTACCTAAGTGTAATTACCTAAGTGTAGTTACAGGATGAGAGCTACGCTCGTGGTGTCCCGTCTTCCCAGCACTCTTTGTCATATAACGCTTTGAAACTACTGACGGTCTTGGCCTCCACCACCTTCTCACTTAACTTGTTCCAACCGTCTACCACTCTATTTGCGAAGGTGAATTTTCTTATATTTCTTCGGCATCTGTGTTTAGCTAGTTTAAATCTATGACCTCTTGTTCTTGAAGTTCCAGGTCTCAGGAAGTCTTCCCTGTCGATTTTATCAAGTCCTGTTACTATTTTGTACGTAGTGATCATATCACCTCTTTTTCTTCTGTCTTCTAGTTTTGGCATATTTAATGCTTCTAACCTCTCCTCGTAGCTCTTGCCCTTCAGTTCTGGGAGCCACTTAGTAGCATGTCTTTGCACCTTTTCCAGTTTGTTGATGTGCTTCCTAAGATATGGGCACCACACAACAGCTGCATATTCTAGCTTTGGCCTAACAAAAGTCATGAACAATTTCTTTAGTATATCGCCATCCATGTATTTAAATGCAATTCTGAAGTTAGAAAGCATAGCATAGGCTCCTTGCACAATATTCTTTATGTGGTCCTCAGGTGATAGTTTTCTATCTAGAACCACTCCTAGATCTCTTTCTTTATCAGAATTCTTTAAAGATTTCTCACATAATATAAGGTTGTATGGGGTCTATGTTCTCCTATTCCACATTCCATAACATGACATTTATTAACATTAAATTCCATTTGCCAAGTGGTGCTCCATATACTTATTTTGTCCAGGTCTTCTTGAAGGGCATGACAGTCATCTAAATTTCTTATCCTTCCTATTATCTTAGCATCATCAGCAAACATGTTCATATAATTCTGTATACCAACTGGTAGATCATTTATGTACACAATAAACATCACTGGTGCAAGAACTGAACCCTGTGGTACTCCACTTGTGACATTTCTCCATTCCGATACATTGCCTCTGATTACTGCCCTCATTTTTCTATCAGAAAATTTTTCATCCATGATAGAAGCTTACCTGTCACCCCTCCAATATTTTCCAGTTTCCAGAACAACCTCTTATGTGGAACTCTGTCGAAAGCCTTTTTTAGGTCCAGATAGATGCAGTCAACCCAGCCATCTCTTTCCTGTAATATCTCTGTGGCCCGATCGTAGAAACTGAGTAAATTCGATACACAGGATCTTCCTGATCGAAAACCATACTGTCTGTCTGATATTATATCATTTCTCTCCAGGTGTTCTACCCATTTAGTTTTGATTAGCTTTTCCAATACTTTCACTATTACACTTGTCAATGATACAGGTCTATAATTGAGGGGGTCTTCCCTGCTGCCACTTTTGTAGATTGGAACTATGTTAGCCTGTTTCCACACGTCTGCTACGATTCCTGTACACAGGGATGCCTGAAAGATCAGGTGAAGTGGAATGCTGAGCTCAGATGCACATTCTCTCAGAACCCATGGTGAAACGCCATCTGGGCCAGCTGCTTTGTTCCTCCCGAGCTCCTTTAGCATATTTTCCACTTCAACTCTAGACACCTCTATCCGCTCTATGTTGTTCTCTGGAATTCTTATTGTGTCTGGTTCTCTGAAGATTTCATTTTGTACAAACACACTTTGGAACTTTTCATTTAATGTTTCACACATTTCCTTTTCATTTTCCGTGAATCTGTTTCCCATTTCCAACCTCTGGATATTATCCTTTACCTGCAATTTGTTGTTTATGAATTTGTAGAATAGGCCCGGTTCTGTTTTACATTTATCTGCTATCCCTTTTTCAAAATTTCTTTCTGCCTCTCTCCTTACTGCTGTATAATTGTTTCTCGCATCTTTGTATCGCTGGTATGTTTGGGGGTTTGGCCTCTTCCTATACTGATTCCATTTTTGTGTCTTTTGGTCTCTTGCCCTCTCACAATTTCTGTCGAACCAATCCTGTTTTCTGGTCCTGCATCTCTGTTTTGGTATGAATGTTTGTGTGCCTTCCTCGTATAGTTTTAAAAATTTGGCATACATTTCATTTACTTCCCTGCCTAGCAACAATTCTGTCCAATTACACTCATTAAAAAAATTTCGAAGTTCCCCATAGTTGCCTCTCTTTAAATCGAGTTTATCAACTGTTTCAATGTCCCCATTTTCTTCTAGATGATATCTTAAAGCATATTTAATGTCTAACAGGACGTGATCACTCTTTCCCAAGGGAGGAAGGTACTGGATGTCAAAAATCTCTTCTTCTTTCCTGGTGAATACTAGATCCAGTACTGACGGTATATCTCCTTCCCTCATTCTTGTGGCTTGCTTTATGTGTTGATACAAGAATGTCTCCAGAATGAGGTTCACAAATCTGCATGTCCAAAAGTCCTCCGTTCTTGCTTCATAGGCCTCCCAGTCTATTGCTCTAAAGTTGAAGTCCCCCAGTATCAACAGTCGTGATTTATCTTTATCTGCTTGTACAATAATATCTCTCATGACCATTATGAGGCCCTCTCGCTTGTCATCCAGTTCTTCCTTTGTCCACGTGTTGCTTGCTGGTGGGCTGTAGGTATTTACAATTATCAGGTTATCATCCTGATTCCAGACCTGCAATGCCATTATGTCAATATCTCGAGGGTTTTCAAATATTAACTCTTTTACCTTCAGGTGTTTTTCACCAGTACAGCCACTCCTCCTCCCTTCCTAGTTTTCCTGTCACGTCTCCAAACTGAGTAGCCTCTTGGGAATATGACTTCATTTATTATATTTCCTTCAAGTTTCGTTTCTGATAATGCAACAATATCTGGGACCCTAAGCTGGATTATATCTTGCAACTCCAAAGTTTTTGACCTCACTCCATCTATGTTGGTATATACAATTTTCAGGAACATGTTCCCTTTTCCTTTGCTCTTTACTCCCCCTTCCACTACTGATCTTGTTGCTTTGTTTTTATGTACCATTTCACAAGCTTTCCAGTCCCTGTCACTTTGTAAAAAAAAGAATTTCTGTCTTCTTCATTTCTATCCCCATTTAGCCGTTTTGCCTCAATTAAGTTCATTTTCAGCTTTTCTCTGTCTTCCTTGGAGAGGTCTTGTCTTATTGACCAAGATTTGCCAACCTCATCACTCTGCAGTTTCCTGGCATTTCTTAGCACTTCCATCATGTTTTTCACTCCATTAAAGGTCACCCTTAAGGGGCGGTTCTTTTCTTTCTCATATTTTCCTATTCTTCTAAAATCACTGACATTTTCCTTTGAGCCTTCTCCTAAACCTACTATTTTCTCTATGATTTTCATCTCTTCTGCCGCTCGGTCCACCCTAGATGAAATTTCCTTCTCTAAACATCCAAAAATGATTATGGACTTAGTTCTATCTGCAGTGTTTTGTACCAGTTTACTGTTGGTAACCAGTTCTTTCCTAATTGCTTGCCTAATTTCTGCTTCTTGTTGGTCATTTCTGGTCTTGACTTCCGAACACACTTCTTTGATAGTCTCTTTCTCTTTTACAACTTGAGCATATGTCGCTTTTATTTCTTCTTTATACTTTTCTAGTTCTTTATTCACCTCCTCTATGTGAGTTGTCAGTGAAGTTTCCAGTTGGAGATCCTTGCCTAACTCTATGTTAGCCCTTAGGCTTGCTTGGAGTTGTTCACCATATGAGTCTATTTTCTTGTTTATTTCTTCAAAGTCACCACACTTCACTTTCCATGCCTCATTTTCTTTCACTAGTTCCTTGATTTGCTCCTCCTGATTTGTTACCTTGTCTGTTAATGCAGTAATAATCTTACCTTGTTGAAGCATACTCCCTTTTAGAGTGCAAAGCTCACTCCAAAGAGCTCCATTGTCCTCTTCTAATTTAAGCACTTTTTCTTCATACTTCATTTGCATATCCTCAATTATCTCTAACCTGCCAAGAACACCTCCTTTCCTTATATCTTGTGTTGAGAATCCTTTGAAACCATCATCTGATGGTGTGTGTACCTTCTCAGTGGGGGTGGTGGTGGCGGCCATCTTTGATTTTGTTCTAGACCAAAACAAACTTTTCCACTCGACTATTTTCACTCAGTTTTACTTGTTTATTGTATTTTATTTGCTTTTACTCTTCCCTGAACCTTTATGTAACCTGGGACACCACTATAGCCCTCAACCTGTTCCCAATACTTAGGTAATTCGATATTTCCAGGAGCTTGCTGCAGTGTGACTTCTGCCTCCTCCAGCTTCACCAATTAGGCCTGTGTGTGTGTGTGTGTGTGTGTTGGGGGGACAAGGGAAAAACCTTTGAAAATTCCACAAGAGCAATACCTTTACGTCCAAAATTTCCATTAATTTTACAAAAAAATACAGCCGAAAAAAAGTCTTAAGCATTAGAGGCGAATTTGTAATGTTAAGGAAGTTATACATACCGCCCGGTATACATACAAAAAACTCGTGTGGGCTGGTGTAGATGTAGACTTCCAGTGAAGAGGCATTGAAGGTGAAGGGAAAAGGCAGTTCCACTACTATGCAAGGGATTAATGTGACACATGTTACCCAGTAGTTTCCCCATAAATCAATAACAAATACATGTTGATGTAACAGGTTTGGTTCTTTTCAGTTAAAAGAACTTGAAATGCAGCTCACAAGAAAAGAGCAGGAGCTGCTGGAGGAGAGAAAAAAGATCATCAAGCTAGAAAACAAGCTGAAGGTTTGTTCTTTTTTAAATATTTAATGATATTTTTTACTGTACTATATATCTTACTGTAAATAGTTTTTCTGGGGAGAACTCCCTTCAGCTCTCCGGAGCTATCCAGGCTGATATGCTAATATTACAGTTAGTGTGAATGGAGTTTTTAGGCCTACCGGGGACCATGAGCCAGGACCTGGTCCCCTCAGAGAGACACGAGAAGCAATGGCCTATAGAATTACACATGTGATTTGGAGCATTCTATGCCATCGACTGGGTCAGGTACCCAGAAATGTAAGCACCCCAAAACAAACCCCTATTCTGGTTAAAACTACTACTGAAAGCTAAACGAATGGAGAGAACTCCCTAAGTGAAAACGAGCAAATGAGCATGGGGGCCTCGTAGCCTGGTGGATAGCGCTCAGGATTCGTAATTCTGTGACGCGGGTTCGATTCCCGCATGAGGCAGAAACCAATGGGCAAAGTTTCTTTCACCCTGAATGCCCCTGTTACCTAGCAGTAAATAGGTACCTGGGAGTTAGTCAGCTGTCACGGGCTGCTTCCTGGGGGTGGAGGCCTGGTCGAGGACCGGGCCGCGGGGACACTAAAAAAAAATAAAGCCCCGAAATCATCTCAAGATAACCTCAAGATGGCATCCCACGTGCCTCACCGTTTGTCTGCGCAGCTCCTCCCTTCCCGAGAGGGGGAAGGGGGATCCCCAGATCCCTCACGTCGGCTACCCACACCTCAATTCGAGGCTGGATGTAAAAAAAACATGAGAAAAACCACTGACCAGAGGTAAGGAGGGTTGCCGGGAAGCCTCCGGGTCTCACCCAGAAAATGGCATTTCATCACATTCAACGCTGGTTTTCTGGGGGGAGCCCCTTTAGCTTCCCGAAGCTACTTACCAAAGGATTAAAACAAGAGGGCAGGTGCGAGCAATCATCGCTCGCACCTAAACTCGAAGTCGAGACAACTGGCTGCAACTCTCGACCCAGTGCGACACAGGCCCTACTAGGCCCCGGAACGTTGACAAGGTAGCAGGTAAGTTCAAGGTCGAACAAGGTTCTGGCAGCGGCCAGAACTCTGTTCGACCTCCAAAAACCCCATGCCTAAATGTTAGCCCAAAACATGTTGCCGGAGACAGCAGTCAGCGCACCAAACTTACGAACGTCATGGGCACGAGGATAGACCACAGGCTGGCTGGACCAAATAACCCTGTGGACGACCTGGGAGACCCAAACCCTGAAACAGGGAAGAAGGTCACGGAGGGTGTAGCGCGCAAAAAAATGGCGGAGAGCCACGACCGGACACAACACATGATGCACCCCCGGTCGAACCAACTAACCATCAACAACCCGAGGACCCCTCTTGAAAGCAGCAGTTTCATTCTTCTCCAGAAAAGGATGAGACCTCTGCGCTGGAGGAGAGCATGACGTTCCCTGACCCAACCTTCAGAGGCCAATGCCAACAAGAAAAGAGCCTTAGAAAAAGTCATGACATCATCACAACTGAGCATGTGACGTCGTCATCGTTTGCTTATTTTCATTTGGGGAGTTTACCACTCATTTAGCTTTCAGTGGTAGTTTTAACCAGAATAGGGTGTTTGTTTTGGGGAGCTTAACTTTCTGGGTGCCTGACCCGGTTGATGGCAGACATAAAATGCCCCAACTCACATCTGCAATTCTATAGGCCATTGCTCCTTGTGCCTATCTGAGGGGGGGGGGGCCAGCTTCTAGCTCGTGGTTCCTGGAAGGCCTAAGAACTCCATTCACACTATCTGATGCCAAAGTCTAATATATCCATACCAGCCTGGATAGCTCTGGGGAGCCTCCGGGTCTCGCCAAGAAAATGGCGTTTCATTACATTCAACACTGTCTTTTTTGGGGGGAGCCCCTTTGGCTTCCCGGAGATTACTAGGCTGATATGCTAATGTCAGACTTTGGCATCATCATGTGTATGGATTTCTTAGGCCTTCCAGGAACCACGAGCTAGAAGCTGGCCCCCCCCCCCCCTCAGATAGGCACAAGGAGCAATGGCCTATAGAATTGCAGATGTGAGTTGGGGCATTTTATGTCTGCCATCAACCGGGTCAGGCACCCAGAAAGTTAAGCTCCCCAAAACAAACACCCTATTCTGGTTAAAACTACCACTGAAAGCTAAATGAGTGGTAAACCCCAAATGAAAATAAGCAAACGATGATGACGTCACATGCTCAGTTGTGATGATGTCATGACTTTTTCTAAGGCTCTTTTCTTGTTGGCATTGGCCTCTGAAGGTTGGGTCAGGGAACGTCATGCTCCTCCAGCGCAGAGGTCTCATCCTTTTCTGGAGAAGAATGAAACTGCTGCTTTCAAGAGGGGTCCTCGGGTTGTTGATGGTTAGTTGGTTCGACCGGGGGTGCATCATGTGTTGTGTCCGGTCGTGGCTCTCCGCCATTTTTTTGCGCGCTACACCCTCCGTGACCTTCTTCCCTGTTTCAGGGTTTGGGTCTCCCAGGTCGTCCACAGGGTTATTTGGTCCAGCCAGCCTGTGGTCTATCCTCGTGCCCATGACGTTCGTAAGTTTGGTGCGCTGACTGCTGTCTCCGGCAACATGTTTTGGGCTAACATTTAGGCATGGGGTTTTTGGAGGTCGAACAGAGTTCTGGCCGCTGCCAGAACCTTGTTCGACCTTGAACTTACCTGCTACCTTGTCAACGTTCCGGGGCCTAGTAGGGCCTGTGTCGCACTGGGTCGAGAGTTGCAGCCAGTTGTCTCGACTTCGAGTTTAGGTGCGAGCGATGATTGCTCGCACCTGCCCTCTTGTTTTAATCCTTTGGTAAGTAGCTTCGGGAAGCTAAAGGGGCTCCCCCCAGAAAACCAGCGTTGAATGTGATGAAATGCCATTTTCTGGGTGAGACCCGGAGGCTTCCCGGCAACCCTCCTTACCTCTGGTCAGTGGTTTTTCTCATGTTTTTTTTACATCCAGCCTCGAATTGAGGTGTGGGTAGCCGACGTGAGGGATCTGGGGATCCCCCTTCCCCCTCTCGGGAAGGGAGGAGCTGCGCAGACAAACGGTGAGGCACGTGGGATGCCATCTTGAGGTTATCTTGAGATGATTTCGGGGCTTTATTTTTTTTTTAGTGTCCCCGCGGCCCGGTCCTCGACCAGGCCTCCACCCCCAGGAAGCAGCCCGTGACAGCTGACTAACTCCCAGGTACCTTTACTGCTAGGTAACAGGGGCATTCAGGGTGAAAGAAAAACTTTGCCCATTGGTTTCTGCCTCATGCGGGAATCGAACCCGCGTCACAGAATTACGAATCCTGAGCGCTATCCACCAGGCTACGAGGCCCCCATGCTCATTTGCTCGTTTTCACTTAGGGAGTTCTCTCCATTCGTTTAGCTTTCAGTAGTAGTTTTAACCAGAATAGGGGTTTGTTTTGGGGTGCTTACATTTCTGGGTACCTGACCCAGTCGATGGCATAGAATGCTCCAAATCACATGTGTAATTCTATAGGCCATTGCTTCTCGTGTCTCTCTGAGGGGACCAGGTCCTGGCTCATGGTCCCCGGTAGGCCTAAAAACTCCATTCACACTAACTGTAATATTAGCATATCAGCCTGGATAGCTCCGGAGAGCTGAAGGGAGTTCTCCCCAGAAAAAACTATTTACAGTAAGATATATAGTACAGTAAAAAATATCATTAAATATTTAAAAAAGAACAAACCTTCAGCTTGTTTTCTAGCTTGATGATCTTTTTTCTCTCCTCCAGCAGCTCCTGCTCTTTTCTTGTGAGCTGCATTTCAAGTTCTTTTAACTGAAAAGAACCAAACCTGTTACATCAACATGTATTTGTTATTGATTTATGGGGAAACTACTGGGTAACATGTGTCACATTAATCCCTTGCATAGTAGTGGAACTGCCTTTTCCCTTCACCTTCAATGCCTCTTCACTGGAAGTCTACATCTACACCAGCCCACACGAGTTTTTTGTATGTATACGGGCGGTATGTATAACTTCCTTAACATTACAAATTCGCCTCTAATGCTTAAGACTTTTTTCGGCTGTATTTTTTTGTAAAATTAATGGAAATTTTGGACGTAAAGGTATTGCTCTTGTGGAATTTTCAAAGGTTTTTCCCTTGTCCCCCCAACACACACACACACACACACACACAGGCCTAATTGGTGAAGCTGGAGGAGGCAGAAGTCACACTGCAGCAAGCTCCTGGAAATATCGAATTACCTAAGTATTGGGAACAGGTTGAGGGCTATAGTGGTGTCCCAGGTTACATAAAGGTTCAGGGAAGAGTAAAAGCAAATAAAATACAATAAACAAGTAAAACTGAGTGAAAATAGTCGAGTGGAAAAGTTTGTTTTGGTCTAGAACAAAATCAAAGATGGCCGCCGCCACCACCCCACTGAGAAGGTAGACACACCATCAGATGATGGTTTCAAAGGATTCTCACACAAGATATAAGGAAAGGAGGTGTTCTTGGCAGGTTAGAGATAATTGAGGATATGCAAATGAAGTATGAAGAAAAAGTGCTTAAATTAGAAGAGGACAATGGAGCTCTTTGGAGTGAGCTTTGCACTCTAAAAGGGAGTATGCTTCAACAAGGTAAGATTATTACTGCATTAACAGACAAGGTAACAAATCAGGAGGAGCAAATCAAGGAACTAGTGAAAGAAAATGAGGCATGGAAAGTGAAGTGTGGTGACTTTGAAGAAATAAACAAGAAATAGACTCATATGGTGAACAACTCCAAGCAAGCCTAAGGGCTAACATAGAGTTAGGTAAGGATCTCCAACTGGAAACTTCACTGACAACTCACATAGAGGAGGTGAATAAAGAACTAGAAAAGTATAAAGAAGAAATAAAAGCGACATATGCTGAAGTTGTAAAAGAGAAAGAGACTATCAAAGAAGTGTGTTCGGAAGTCAAGACCAGAAATGACCAACAAGAAGCAGAAATTAGGCAAGCAATTAGGAAAGAACTGGTTACCAACAGTAAACTGGTACAAAACACTGCAGATAGAACTAAGTCCATAATCATTTTTGGATGTTTAGAGAAGGAAATTCATCTAGGGTGGACCGAGCGGCAGAAGAGATGAAAATCATAGAGAAAATAGTAGGTTTAGGAGAAGGCTCAAAGGAAAATGTCAGTGATTTTAGAAGAATAGGAAAATATGAGAAAGAAAAGAACCGCCCCTTAAGGGTGACCTTTAATGGAGTGAAAAACATGATGGAAGTGCTAAGAAATGCCAGGAAACTGCAGAGTGATGAGGTTGGCAAATCTTGGTCAATAAGACAAGACCTCTCCAAGGAAGACAGAGAAAAGCTGAAAATGAACTTAATTGAGGCAAAACGGCTAAATGGGGATAGAAATGAAGAAGACAGAAATTCTTTTTTTTACAAAGTGACAGGGACTGGAAAGCTTGTGAAATGGTACATAAAAACAAAGCAACAAGATCAGTAGTGGAAGGGGGAGTAAAGAGCAAAGGAAAAGGGAACATGTTCCTGAAAATTGTATATACCAACATAGATGGAGTGAGGTCAAAAACTTTGGAGTTGCAAGATATAATCCAGCTTAGGGTCCCAGATATTGTTGCATTATCAGAAACGAAACTTGAAGGAAATATAATAAATGAAGTCACATTCCCAAGAGGCTACTCAGTTTGGAGACGTGACAGGAAAACTAGGAAGGGAGGAGGAGTGGCTGTACTGGTGAAAAAACACCTGAAGGTAAAAGAGTTAATATTTGAAAACCCTCGAGATATTGACATAATGGCATTGCAGGTCTGGAATCAGGATGATAACCTGATAATTGTAAATACCTACAGCCCACCAGCAAGCAACACGTGGACAAAGGAAGAACTGGATGACAAGCGAGAGGGCCTCATAATGGTCATGAGAGATATTATTGTACAAGCAGATAAAGATAAATCACGACTGTTGATACTGGGGGACTTCAACTTTAGAGCAATAGACTGGGAGGCCTATGAAGCAAGAACGGAGGACTTTTGGACATGCAGATTTGTGAACCTCATTCTGGAGACATTCTTGTATCAACACATAAAGCAAGCCACAAGAATGAGGGAAGGAGATATACCGTCAGTACTGGATCTAGTATTCACCAGGAAAGAAGAAGAGATTTTTGACATCCAGTACCTTCCTCCCTTGGGAAAGAGTGATCACGTCCTGTTAGACATTAAATATGCTTTAAGATATCATCTAGAAGAAAATGGGGACATTGAAACAGTTGATAAACTCGATTTAAAGAGAGGCAACTATGGGGAACTTCGAAATTTTTTTAATGAGTGTAATTGGACAGAATTGTTGCTAGGCAGGGAAGTAAATGAAATGTATGCCAAATTTTTAAAACTATACGAGGAAGGCACACAAACATTCATACCAAAACAGAGATGCAGGACCAGAAAACAGGATTGGTTCGACAGAAATTGTGAGAGGGCAAGAGACCAAAAGACACAAAAATGGAATCAGTATAGGAAGAGGCCAAACCCCCAAACATACCAGCGATACAAAGATGCGAGAAACAATTATACAGCAGTAAGGAGAGAGGCAGAAAGAAATTTTGAAAAAGGGATAGCAGATAAATGTAAAACAGAACCGGGCCTATTCTACAAATTCATAAACAACAAATTGCAGGTAAAGGATAATATCCAGAGGTTGGAAATGGGAAACAGATTCACGGAAAATGAAAAGGAAATGTGTGAAACATTAAATGAAAAGTTCCAAAGTGTGTTTGTACAAAATGAAATCTTCAGAGAACCAGACACAATAAGAATTCCAGAGAACAACATAGAGCGGATAGAGGTGTCTAGAGTTGAAGTGGAAAATATGCTAAAGGAGCTCGGGAGGAACAAAGCAGCTGGCCCAGATGGCGTTTCACCATGGGTTCTGAGAGAATGTGCATCTGAGCTCAGCATTCCACTTCACCTGATCTTTCAGGCATCCCTGTGTACAGGAATCGTAGCAGACGTGTGGAAACAGGCTAACATAGTTCCAATCTACAAAAGTGGCAGCAGGGAAGACCCCCTCAATTATAGACCTGTATCATTGACAAGTGTAATAGTGAAAGTATTGGAAAAGCTAATCAAAACTAAATGGGTAGAACACCTGGAGAGAAATGATATAATATCAGACAGACAGTATGGTTTTCGATCAGGAAGATCCTGTGTATCGAATTTACTCAGTTTCTACGATCGGGCCACAGAGATATTACAGGAAAGAGATGGCTGGGTTGACTGCATCTATCTGGACCTAAAAAAGGCTTTCGACAGAGTTCCACATAAGAGGTTGTTCTGGAAACTGGAAAATATTGGAGGGGTGACAGGTAAGCTTCTATCATGGATGAAAAATTTCTGACTGATAGAAAAATGAGGGCAGTAATCAGAGGCAATGTATCGGAATGGAGAAATGTCACAAGTGGAGTACCACAGGGTTCAGTTCTTGCACCAGTGATGTTTATTGTGTACATAAATGATCTACCAGTTGGTATACAGAATTATATGAACATGTTTGCTGATGATGCTAAGATAATAGGAAGGATAAGAAATTTAGATGACTGTCATGCCCTTCAAGAAGACCTGGACAAAATAAGTATATGGAGCACCACTTGGCAAATGGAATTTAATGTTAATAAATGTCATGTTATGGAATGTGGAATAGGAGAACATAGACCCCATACAACCTATATATTATGTGAGAAATCTTTAAAGAATTCTGATAAAGAAAGAGATCTAGGAGTGGTTCTAGATAGAAAACTATCACCTGAGGACCACATAAAGAATATTGTGCAAGGAGCCTATGCTATGCTTTCTAACTTCAGAATTGCATTTAAATACATGGATGGCGATATACTAAAGAAATTGTTCATGACTTTTGTTAGGCCAAAGCTAGAATATGCAGCTGTTGTGTGGTGCCCATATCTTAGGAAGCACATCAACAAACTGGAAAAGGTGCAAAGACATGCTACTAAGTGGCTCCCAGAACTGAAGGGCAAGAGCTACGAGGAGAGGTTAGAAGCATTAAATATGCCAAAACTAGAAGACAGAAGAAAAAGAGGTGATATGATCACTACGTACAAAATAGTAACAGGACTTGATAAAATCGACAGGGAAGACTTCCTGAGACCTGGAACTTCAAGAACAAGAGGTCATAGATTTAAACTAGCTAAACACAGATGCCGAAGAAATATAAGAAAATTCACCTTCGCAAATAGAGTGGTAGACGGTTGGAACAAGTTAAGTGAGAAGGTGGTGGAGGCCAAGACCGTCAGTAGTTTCAAAGCGTTATATGACAAAGAGTGCTGGGAAGACGGGACACCACGAGCGTAGCTCTCATCCTGTACACTAGGTAATTACACTTAGGTAATTACACACACACACACACACCTCGGGACCAAAGAGCCAAAGCTCAACCCCCGCAAGCACAAATAGGTGAGTACACACACACACACACACACACACACACACACACACTAAAGGAAGAGGTTGAGAGTCATCAGTCCTGCCACCTCTCCATACCCCCAGGGCCTGGCACAGCCTGGTACCACTCAGAGGCAAGCCGGGCGCCTCTGCTAACCGGTAGTTTGTCCCCACAAACAAGCAGTTTGTAACCTTCAACTGGCAATGGTGCTGCTCAACACAAAGGCACCGCTAGCCACAACAAGCAGTTTGCTAGTTGACCAGATGTCCACCTCGCGTTGACACTGAATGAGTCATCACCACCGGACTATATAAAGGGCGCTGCCTCCCTGGAGAGCCAGTGCTCTTCCTTAGTGCTCTAGGATCATCTTTGTGTCTCTCACCCGTCATCCGCCTTCAGCCAACGTCATGTGACTGATGCCATGGTGGTATGGTATCTATCTTCAGTACACCAGTATATGTATTTATGATTTGTATTCATTGCTTATAGTTTATTTTTGTATTAATGTCATATTAACTTGTTCACCTTTGCATTACATGATAGCCAAGTATTTTCAGGGGCATTTATGTTCATTAATATTTCAGTAAATTGTTTAATTATTTATTTGATGATTTTCATTTGTTTCCACCTGCGACTTACACACTGCAAGGCCAATAGCAGCATTTTTTTTATTTGTGTGAGGGAGAGCTATACCATCTTGGTTCAGTATAGCTGCGATACAACAACCCATCACACATGATAGACCTGAAGTCTCTGGATTGTTGCCAACGAATGTTATATTATATATACTGTGTGTGTACTCACCTATTTGTGTCTGCAAGATTGAGCATTGACTCTTGGATCCCGCCTTTTGGGCCATCAGTTGTTTACAGCAATGACTCCAGTCCTATTTCCCTATCATACCTTGTTATAAAATTATGAACAGAATTTGCTTCCACAACCTGCTCCTTAAGTGCATTCCATTTTTCCACTACTTTCACGCTAAAAGAAAACTTCCTAACATCTCTGTGACTCATCTGAGTTTCTAGCTTCCACCCATGTCCCCTCGTTCTGTTACTATTCCGTGTGAACATTTCATCTATGTCCACTCTGTCAATCCCCCTGAGTATTTTATACGTTCCTATCATATCCCTCTTCTCCCTTCTTTTTCTAGTGTCGTAAGGCTCAGTTCCTTCAGGCACTCTTCATACCCCATCCCACATAATGCTGGGATGAGTCTCGTTGTAAACTTCTGAACCTTTTCCCGTTTCCTTATGTGTTTCTTCAGGTGGGGACTCCATGATGGGGCGGCATACTCTAAGACTGGCAACACGTAGGTAGCATAAAACGTCCTAAATGCCTCCTTATTCATGTTTCTGAATGATGTTCTAACTTTTGCTAGTGTAGAGTATGCTGCTGTCGATATCCAATTTACATGTGCCTCAGAATTTAGATTAGGTGTTACGTCCACGCCCAGGTCTCTTTCTCACGTCGTCACAGGTCGGCAGTTCCCCTTCATTATGTACTGTCCTTTTGGTCTCCTATTACCTAGTCCCATTTCCATAACTTTACATTTGCTCATGATGAACTCCAGTACCCATTTCTCTGACCATCTCTGCAACCTGTTTAAGTCCTCTTGGAGGATTCTACAATTCTCATCTGTCACAACTCTTCTCATCAACTTTGCATCATCCGCGAGCATCGACACGTAGGATTCTACGCCTGTAAACCTGTCGATATTAGAAATAGAATTGGTCCCAGCACCGATCCTTGAGGTACTCCACTCGTTACTGTTCGCCAGCCTGACTTCTCGCCTCACACCATAACTCTTTGGCTCCTTCCTGTTATTTAGTTCCTTACCCACGCTAGGGCCTTTCTGCTCACTCCCGCCTGCCTCTCAAGTTTGAATAGCAGTCTCATGTGGGGTACTGTATCAAAGGCTTTTTGGCAGTCTAGAAATATGCAATCTGCCCAACCTTACACACATAAATCACAATAGCGTGATGCATCAAATGAACAAATCCACAAGGGCTGTGACGAGGGTTTGAACCTACGTGCGAACCCTTGTGGATTTGTTCATTTGATGCATCACGCTATTGTGATTTCTGTGTGTAATGAAGTAAGGGCAAAGAGGTAGAACAGCCTATTGACATAGCTAGGGCGCATGGGGGAATTGCGTAAAACCCTGGTTTGTGTCTCGGAGAGACTGCAGAAACCGTTGGTAAATCAGTATGATTTCCCGGTTGCAATTCTTTTAACTCATGTCATAGCTCAGTCGATTAAGGCAACGTCTGGGATCCTCTCGGATGTAGGTTCGAACCCTCGTCACGGCCCTTGTGGATTTGCCTTACCTTCTCTGTCCTGCCTTATCCTTATTATTTTATCATAGAATTCTAAAAGGTTTGTTAGGCAAGATTTCCCTTTCCAGAACCCATGTTGGTGCTTGTTTACAAACCTAATGTTCTCTAGGTGTGCAACCAGTCTTAGCCTAATTATTCTTTCAAGTATTTTACATGGGATGCTTGTCAGTGATACAGGTCTATAGTCAAGTGCCTCTTCCCTATCACCTTTCTTGAAAATTGGTACAACATTTGCCCTCTTCCAGCAATTGGACAATTCTCCCGACATAAGTGATTCATTAAAGATCCTTGCCAGAGGCATGCTGAGGGCCAGCATTGCCTCTTTTAGTATCCACAGTGATACTTTGTCTGGTCCAACCGCTTTAGTTGCATCCAGTGTTGTCAACTGTTTCATTACCTCCTCTGCTGTCACCTCTATATCTGAGTCTTTCATCTAGGGTAATCTCTTCTAACAATGGGAGCGGCTCAGGCTCAGTTGTGAACACTCCATGGAAACTAGCATTCAGTGCCTCGCAGATTTTCTTGTCACCTTTCTGTATATGACCCCCCTCTGTTTTCCTTAGTCTTGTCACTTGGTCATTCACCAGTGTAATTACTTAAGTGTAGTTACAGGATGAGAGCTACGCTCGTGGTGTCCCGTCTTGCCAGCACTCTTTGTCATATAACACTTGAAACTACTGATGGTCTTGGCCTCCACCACCTTCTCCACCACCTTCTTCTCTGTCTTGACAGAGACGTTTTGTTCATCATAACGAACCACTCAATCAAATTAAATCAAATATTTATTCAGGTAAAGTACATACATATAAGGTGAGATATAAAACATTGATGGATTTATAGATAGAACTAGTACATACAATGCCTAAGCCACTATTATGCAAAGCGTTTCGGGCAGGAAAAACACCAAGACTAAACCTTAATACTAAATGAGATTAATTCTTGTGTTGCTCAGGGCTAATTAGCATTTGTCACCCACAGGTGCAAAAAAAAAAAAAAAAAAAAAAAAAAAAAAAAAAAAAAAAAAAAAAAAAAAAAAACACAGCGATGAATGTAATGAAACGCCATTTTCTGGGTGAGGACTGGAGGCTCCCTGGAGCTTATCGGGCTAATGTATGTTATGTTAGACCGGGACATTAGCTATGGAGTTCAGACCTACCAGGGATCAGTGCCAGAACCTGGCCCCTTCAGAGAGGTTTCAGGGAGCAATGGCCCTGGAAAACCCCATTATGGTTGGGGGTTTTCCTTATCTGCCATTGACTGGGGTTAGGCACCCAGAAAGGTAGGCATAACAAAACAAACCCCACATGGTAAAAACTAAAACAAAAAAACGAACAGAGAGGTAGAAACTCCCTACAATCACAAGGAAACAATCAAACAATCAATTTACCGCCGCGCCGGTTGTCCGCGCAGCCCTCCCCTCCCCGGGAGGGGGAGGGGGGGCCCCGGACCTCACCGCGCCGGCTGCCTTCAGTTCGGAAACTAGGCTTCAACCAACGCGAAAAAACCCGCCGACCAGATGGGAGGGAGGGTAGCCAGGGAGCCTTCAGGGCTCACCCAGAAAATGGCATTTCATTACATTCAACGCTGGTTTTCTGTGGGGAGCCCCTACGGCTCCCTGGAGCTACATACCCAAAGAGAAGGAAATAGGCAATTACCTGGGAGGCGGAGGCCACAAACTCCTCAACGCGAAGTCGAGACAACTGGCTACAACCTTTGACCCAAAGCAACACAAGAACGCTGAGGAGTAGGGACGTTTACCAAATAACTGGCAACCAGGACCCTGTTCGATTTCCAAAATCCACGCGCCCGAATATGAGCCCAAGACATGTTACCAAACACGGCCGGCAGCCAAAGCTGCAAACTTCCGAACGTCATGGGCGCAAGGATAGACCGCAGGCTGGCTAGACTTAATAACCCTGCGGACAACCAGGGAGACCCGAACCCTGGAACGGGGAACGAGGGAAACTGGATCAACCCAAAGCGCATTCCCAGCCACCCCAGCTAAAGCACGCAGGTAATGGCGAAGTGCTGCAACCAGATTCAACACATGATGCACCCCTGGTCGAACCAATCAATGAGCCAGGGACTCCATCGACGGCCGTCAAACTGTCGACAGTTTGATGGCCCTTTCGTTAAACCACAAAAGAGCCGATGCCCCTTATGAGAACCCAAACGTCGAACAGGGCGATCACTGCGCCGACCAGACGACGCTGGTCCCGAAGGTAACAACGACTCAACAATAACAAGACTCAGAAACTTGCACCAATGGCCCACCCCACCTCGACCAGCAGAACCTGGAACCCTGGCACGACCCCTCCGAAACTGCCAAGAATGACCGCTTCGGAGAATCAACAAGTCGCCATAGGACGACAACTGGACAAAGCCCCATGCAGAAACTGAGAGACCGCAGTCTCTGCAAACATCAACGGACAAAACGGAGACGAAAATCTAAGAGCCAGGGCCCAAGCGGATTCCAAAGAGAGGTTGAGCATTGCCTGACGGCACGCGAGGCGAGAAGCAAAAAACAGACACCACTTCCTTCAAGATGGGCGCAAAGCGCTTCAACAGTGAAGCCGACGCCCTAGCTGCTGAAGTCAGCGCCCCGGATGAAGGCCCTTCACTCAACGCTCCCACATCCTCCTCAAGCCAAGCAGAAGACAGCTCGAGAAGGGAAAAGAAACGCAAGACTGAAGCCAAATGCCCACGGGCGCGCAACTCCTCCGCAACCAACGAAGTCGAAAGCTAAGAAACCTGCACGTGAAGCTGAAAAAGGCCAACATCCCAAGAAAGCACGGGAGCGAACAAGCACGCATTAACCCCTTAATGCGTTGCCTCCATATATGACACCCCCGCAGTGCGCAGGAAATAAATTCTCTGGAAAAAATAATTTTTTTTTTAAAGTGTCAAAAACCATTCCCTCAGTATGGGTATGCAAAAAAAAAAAATCGAAATTCTACTTACTTTGGCTGCTATGGGGTCCGTAAGTTGGGGCGTGACGTCATCATTCCCCGTGCACCCATGATGTACGCTCCCGGGGCCAGTAGAGCACTCGGGGCGGGGGCGCAAGTTGCCGTGAATATATTTTCGTTCATTTTTTGCGCACAGTTCCCAATACAATTCAATTGTTTTTACGTGCCAATCCAATGTATAATGAACACGTACACTATATTATGCCAGTAGAACATCCGTACTGTCCGTAGACACTGTGTTACGTGCATCACAAACAAGTTCATTTATCCTGCACAATTTCCAATGTATCATGCCTAATATATTTATATTTACACTTTATATACACACTGTACAGTACCACACGCTATATACACACACAATAAACACACTCAGTACTCCGCAAGTGTGTGATATGCTGCGAAACAGGCAACGGCGCAGAGTGGCACCTTGCACTCCACGCACCAGGTGCTGATGCATGTTCGTTTTTGTTCTCTGCGGGTAGTGTTCCTGCATACTATACACGCACGTTTACCTTTCTCCCATGATGCTGTGCCTGGCATATACTCGAGCATATGTACTCCGAGGTTCTCATTACCCCTCAATCTGTCTGGAGCTGCGTGTGGCATTATTGCTTGCACCCCGCGCGGTACAACGGAGCCCTCCTTGCCATACTTTACTAGCAGCTGTGACACAACACCAGCACTGAATGTACGTATAGACGGTCTCCTGCCAGATTGTACTAGGTACATATTGAAGCAGTTGAGCACTGCAACATCCATGAGGTGGAAGAAGAACTTTTTCTTCCACTTCACAGTCTTACGCACGCACTCCACTCCACCAAGCATCATGTCACACTTATCGATGAGGCGCATGTTCACGTTATAGTCTATGACACAGTCTGGCTTATGCACGGTGTTGCGTGTCTGAAAGTGGACTTTCCCACTGTCCAACATGGCAATAGTGTGAATCGTACTCAGCATATTCACCTCGCGTCTGTCCTTCCACCGCACTGATAGCATATTGTCACACTTGCGCAGCTGGCACTCACCCACGGCTATACCTATACCAAACACTGGCATTTCCTTCCTGTGGGCCTTCACAGTGCCACATACGCCGGTGTTGTGGGCAAGGAGGTATCTGGCCAACAAGGGGCTGGTGTAATAGTTGTCGGTGAACAGTATATGCCCCTAGTTCAGGAACGGTTCCATCAGGGTTTTTACGACACTACCAGAAAACCCGTGTTCATCTTGAGCTGGTATGTCGACGTCTGTACCAGAATATAATATGTCCAAGATGATACCAGTCTCACAGCACAAAAAACTTCAGTCCAAATCGGTGCCGCTTTGACGGGATGTGCTGCTTGAATGCCAGTCGCCCCTTGAACAGTACAAATGACTCGTCAAACACCACATTCTGTGCAGGTACAAAATAATCCTTGAACTTCCCTCTCGTGTCACTAAACATCTTCCGTACTTTCCACAGTCTGTCGTGTCTGTCCTCATTTGCATTATTCTCGAAATGCAGGCACCTGAGAATCAAGAGAAACCTATCACGCAACATGTACTGGTTGAACACTGGCGATGGAGCAAGGCTGTCTTAGCTCCAATAATCCTGAATGACAGCTTTTTCAGAGTACTTCATCATCATGGTGAGTGCCAGAAACACGTACATTTCGTTGATTGTCGTGTCCTTCCATCGCGTGAGGCGCGAGGCAGGTAAAATGCCGTCGTCTATGAGGCTGTGAGCGAACCTGTTTGTCTCAGTCACAAGATGAGTCATGAATACAACATTGTCAAAATATGCCAGGAAATATTCCATGTTTGCCATATCATCACTGGTATATGGGAATAATGGTGTAACACCAACATCGCTATCATCAAACGTTGGTATTTGAGGGACAAATGTGGCACAATCCTCCCACACAAGTACACCAGGAGGTTTGGTGTTGGCGCCAACACCACGGCCAACACCACACCATAAACCAAGAACACGGCTACGTTGTCTGCTGCTGCTGCTGGAGCTGCGTGAGGGGATGCTAGGCGCTGAGGCAGATTTACGTACTGTAGGACTACCACGAATAGATGATGTTGAGGGGCCACTGTCGTTGTCCACATGCTGTAAGACACACTGCCGCCTGCCGCGGTGAGTTGTTGAGGCAGCAAAACCCCGCCTGGTAACACCACCGCTGCTCGTACTCGGGTCGTCCACACTACTCGTATCGGAGCCAATGTCACTGAAGCCCGAGAAAGATTCGTCACATGTACTGTCACTGAATAAACTACTAGCATCTGGGGACATACATAATGGTGGTGGTGATAACGGTGTTGACCCAGGGTGGCGAGGCAGGCCGGGCGAGGCGCGTGTACTGTACACGCTCGCCAAATCTTCCCATTCTGTCTCTCCCTCACTCGTATCAGATCTCTGAGTAAGGTCTTTCTCTGGATCATAGTCTAGGTCATCATCCATAGCACCGTCATCACACAAAATATCGCGTATTTCCTTCTCAGAGAGTCGTTTTCCATGACCACGGGTCACCGTGGAGCAGGAGCTCGTAGAGGATGTGTCAGACATGGTTGCTGCTGTGAAACTGAGGCTACCCACGACTGTGGGGCATGCTGGGATTTTTTTTGTAAGAAATGGACGATCACTGGGGCCCCCACCCACCCATACCATACCCGCGTCACCACGCGCCAGTTTTGAACGGAACGTGAAAAATAAAAATACCCGGAGGCGCGTTGCGTAAACCAGACATGGGCCTGCAGGCGCGTTGCGCAGTTTAAGGTGCTCAAACTCGCCCCCCAGGTAAACATGCATAAAAGTAGCAGTTTCCCGCCAATCAAGCATGCTGGTCCGACAGAACCCATGCCACGCCCCCAATGAAAAGAAAAGGCAGTCTGCCAGAGAGGAAGACTCCTGAACCTCCAAACGCACCCAAAAATGGTAAGAAGAACCGAACTCAAACGAGGACGGATCCATTGCAGAGGCATAACCCGGGTCTCGCAAGAGGTATGCAGCAAGAGCTTCCCGAGCCACCTTCGTGGAGATACGGGAGGTAGAAAACCTCTAGAAAGACGGATTCGAGGTACCCAAAGGAGCCCGGAACCGAACCCGGGGAACAAGAGGTCATAGATTTAAACTAGCTAAACACAGATGCCGAAGAAATATAAGAAAATTCACCTTCGCAAATAGAGTGGTAGACGGTTGGAACAAGTTAAGTGAGAAGGTGGTGGAGGCCAAGACCGTCAGTAGTTTCAAAGCATTATATGACAAAGAGTGCTGGGAAGACGGGACACCACGAGCGTAGCTCTCATCCTGTAACTACACTTAGGTAATTACACTTAGGTAATTACAGAGGGCCCAAGGCCCCCAGGTTGACTCCTCCCCAGCCCCAGGATCCCCCACGTCGGGACCCGGAGCAGAGCCATCCTCCAAACCCTCTACCCCTGAAGAAAAGCTAGAGTCCAAGGGAAAGGCAGACAAGAAGAGAGTCTGCTGGTGGGACCTAGAAGCCTCGGCAGGAGGAACCAGTTCAAATGCCTCCGTCCCCGACCCGGATGGGGCAGCCCCCGAGGCAGCCTGAGTC
Source organism: Procambarus clarkii (assembly GCF_040958095.1). Taxonomy (NCBI): domain Eukaryota; kingdom Metazoa; phylum Arthropoda; class Malacostraca; order Decapoda; family Cambaridae; genus Procambarus; species Procambarus clarkii. Next base: position 1,489,612 of record NW_027189140.1, read on the forward strand.
TCATTACCAACTAAACCCTGTGCTGAGGCCGAAACCCTCAGACGTTTTGGAGTCGGACACAGGGGGGGAGGTGCAGGAAGAACCACAGGGGAAGGACCAGGGGGGGCGGCAGGAGCCAAAGCCAAAGCGACTAACGCCCCCAGGTCAGGGTCCCTAAAACCAAAATGGGGCAGCTTCGGGGCATACGGATGGGAAACCAACCTAGCGCGTTGTAATAACCTAAACCTAACATGCAACGCTGATGCTGCCTGTACCCTAACAGGAACATCCTCAGAGTAAAACTAGAGCACAAGCAGAGAACATGACTCGCAAGACTCCAGGTCAAAGGTGTCATTGACCCAACAGGCAGCATGACGGAGGCAAAACAGGTGACTGTCACCCTGAGACAAGGGCACACTGCAACCTTCAAACCCGCACAAGGCAGGCTGGAACTCGAGAGACGTATCCATGGGTCCCCGAGCCCTGACAGGGGTTTCCAGGGCCCATAGGTTAGCAACTACAGGAAGCCCGGGCAAGGTGTTGCTTACCGGTTAAGAAACCCAAACAAACAAGGGTAGATGATAACACTGAAAATCCCTGGGACGTATACAAGCACGGGGGCCTAGCAGAGGGCCACCAAAACAATATCAGGGGAACTATAGACCCACGAGGCAGAACCTCCACCAGGCAAACAAAAAACAAAAGAAAAGCCCTGCAAAAGTACACTGTCTCCAGAGGCAACAGGAACCGGTCGCCGCTTAGGTGGCAAGCCGAGCAACACCTTGACACCCTAACCAGCACAACACCTCTCCCTACCGAAGGCCAAACAAGGGCCCCAAGGGCGAGGCAAATGCCGAGCAGCAAGAACCCCTACGGGAGCGGTTCCCAAACGCCCCAGGGAAGATAACCCTGACACGCAGGGGCAGTACTCACAGGGCGACTAGGGAAGGAAGCCCCTAAGCGCATGCAGCCACAGCACTGATGAGGTACTCCTGGCCACCGCACACCACACAAAAACCAGCGTTGAATGTAATGAAACGCCATTTTCTGGGTGAGACCCAGAGGCTCCCCAGAGCTTTACCAGGCTGATATGCTAATGTCAGACTTTGGCATCAGTCATGTGTATGGAGTTCTAGGACCTACCGGGGACCACAGCCAGAACCTGGCCCCATCAGAGAGGCAAGGGGAGCAATGGCCTATAGAAACCCCCGTGTGGTTGGAAGCATTCTATGTCTGCCATCGACCAGGTCAAGCATCCAGAAAGGTAAGCATTCCAAAACAAACCCCTATTCTGGTAAAAATTGCTACCTAAAGCCGAACTAGTGGATAGAACTCCTCAACAGAAAACAAATTAGTATGACATCATACGTCACCGCACCGCTGTCTGCGCAGCTCCCCCCTCCCCGGGAGGGGGAAGGGGAAGTCCAAAACCTCCCACGCCGGCTATCCACCCATCAGTTCTGAGGCTGGATGTCAAAACATGCGAAAAACCGCCGACCGGAGGGAGGGAGGGTTGCCGGGGAGCCTCCGGGTCTCACCCAGAAAATGGCGTTTCATTTCATTCAACGCTGGTTTTCTGGGAAGAGCCCCGTCGGCTTCCCGGAGCTAACTACCCACAGAGGAAGGTCAAAGGGACGGAACCGGGAGGCGGACACCACGCACCCCCCACGGAAGCGAGACAACCGGCAGCAAATGCCAACCCAAGGCGCCACAACCCCGAAAAGTCCCAGGAACAACACGAGAACAAGAAGCAAGGCCCCTGTACGAACACCAAAAACCCATGTCCGAAAGACCGCGAGGACACGTCGCCCAGACGGCAGCAAGAGCAGTGAAGCCACAAACGCCACGGGCATGAGGGAAGAACACAGGCAGCTTAGCCGCAAGAACATGGCTGACAACCCGGGACACCATCACCCGCGAACCGGGAAAACAGAACCGGATCAACGCAAAACGCGCACCGGACCCAAATGCCGTGGCACACAAATAACAGCGGAGGGCCGCCACAGAACACAAAACACGACACACCCCCGGCCCGACCAACGAAGCAGCAACAAACCCTGGACCCCCTCCAGAACGCAGCAGCCCCACCCCGCGCCAGAAAAGATGGAGACTGCTCTCACCGAACAACCAAAACGCTAAAACCGAAGGAGCAAAGAAACTCAGAGACCAGACCCCCAGAGGCAATTGCCAAAAGGAAAGAACCGATGAAAAAACACCCCGGAACAGAATGGGCACTACCAACCGAGGAGAAGACAGCACGCTGACCAGCGACCAGGATGGTGCAAGCGGCGCACAAACAGGCCGGAGGTGAAACGACGCACGAGACAGCTTACTAACGGTGCAGAAGAAACACCAAGACTGAAAGCAAGCTGAAGCGGCTCCGCCAGCGCCGCACGAAACGAGGCGACAGTATGTGGCAAGACGACGGCCCCCAACCCCCACCAGAAAACCAAGCCGAGAGTAAACCAAGCTAACAAGAGTTACCACCTAAGAAGGGACAGGAAAAGGAAGGACCGCCAAAATACCCCATACTGCCGCCAAGAGAAGCACGCAGGTGGGACACCTACCACGAAGCTACCCGACCACCAACCGGAGGCGAGACCACGAGGCAGAACATAAGCAGGAAAAAACCCAGCTTTTCCCTGGGCTCTGAGCCCAGGAAAAAGGCGGAGCCGCAGGAAGATCTCGGGCGCGATCACCGAAACCCAGGCGGCACAAGGAGATGGAACGTCTGCCGAACAGAAAAACTCCAAAGCAAGCAAGCCCGCCAGGAGTTCAGAAACGACGGGTCCGATGCGGGACATCGCAAGACCCAAAAAAACCAACCGGCAGGGCAAGCTAGGAAACCAAAGAAGGCGGGCTGCCGCCAGAACAGTACCCGAACCAAAGGGTACGAGCAACTGCAATAGACTGAGACAAAGAAGCACACCACAGGACAGGCTGAAAAACGCCCAAGAAGCCCAGGAATACACGCAGAACACCCCTGCTGCAGAGGAGGCAGGAAGAAAGAGCAGAAGCACAAAAACCCCAGGAAAACAGCAGCAAAGTGCCACACCACAACCGGACACAGGAACAAGTACACGCCACCACGAAACACGGTACCAATGCACACGTACAGCAGCAGCAACAGGCACCACCACAACATGCTACATGTAAATAGTAACTCGCTTCTGCAAAGGCAGAGAACGGAGCAAGCAGACCCCAGACAGGGCCAACGGAGACACGACAAAACCCAGCAGGCCCAGAAACCTGCACACCAGACGACCGACGACGGAGAAACCCTGCTAGATACCTGCTGGATGGGGTACTGGGAGCTCATTTACACCCCAAGCCCGTCCCGAGGCCAGGCTAGACCGGCCAGAGGGTGGCCCACCAGGCAACTGCTTGGAGCGGCCCGCAGGCCTACATACCCCCACAACCAGGATGGGCCAGAACATCTATTCGAAAACAGGCTAGTGTGCCCCGGAAGTCCACGGACGTACCAGCAATAAGGCTTATGCTCGCAAGTAGTTCGTGTTACAACCGCAGACCTCAGATGGTAATACAGTGTTCCCCAATTGTGCCTATAGCACCACTGCACTCCACTGGTACTATCCTGTAAGTTCTACCAGATAGGCGAGACCCAAGAGCCAGAGAACAAACCCTGCAAGCACAGCCAGGAGCTTTACCAGGTGAGTACAGAACCAACCCCACAACCCCCACACCACACATGAAAAAGGTGGGTCCCCTGAATGACTATAGCATGGGTTGGACATGCACATGAGGGGGACAGGAAGGGTTGAAAAAAGGGACAGTCACTGGTGTGCAAACGGTCTCAGTCGTACAAAAATATACCTAAATAAAGGCAGGGATATAAACAACACCGCATCCAGCGCCTGGCCAAAAGAAGCCAGACCGCAGAAACTCAACTGGCGAACGGTGGCACGAACTGGACACGACTCGACTGCGCCCAGAAGAACCTGGGAGCACCGCCAGGTGAAGACGCCAGAGCCGGACTCGGCCGGACCCGCAGGAGAGCAGGTAGAGGCGAAGCAGGAGGCCCACACCCATGACAGGGAAAACCGCGGAGTCCTCCCCACAACTGGGAACCAGGACACCCTCGGAGCGAAGGGGCACATACAGCAGCCAGGGAGAAGAGCGAGAGGCGAAGCACTGTAACAAAAAGGGCGCAAAACACCAGCACTGAAACACCGCCTAGACCAAAACAAACTCCACGGCGCATGCGCATGACACGCTGGCCGAACCGCACAACCCTCTCTGCAGGAAGGCACCAACCTGCAGAACTACTGCACTAGAAAAGTAGCCAAAAGAGGAAGCAGGAACAATAAAACCGGCCAACGAGGCAAAGAGAGCCCAAAAAAGGAACTCAACCGGGCCACAAGCAGCCCAACAGGGCCACAATCATTTTTGGCTGCAAAGAAAAGGCGATAACATCAAGGTCAGAAAGAGCTGTAGAAGAAGCTAAAGTAGTAGATAAAATTGTTGGCCTCGTAGAAGGTCTTACAACCATAGAGAATGTGTGCGACTACGGGAGAATAGGCAGGTACGTAAAAGGGAAAGATCGACCTTTGAGGATCACCCTAAACGGTGCCAAACAGATGGAAGAAGTACTAAGGAATGCTAGAAAATTGCAAAGTGATGAGGATGGGAAAGTGTGGTCATTAAGACGAGATCTTTCAAAAGAAGATAGAGAGAAGCTGAAACTGAACCTCGCCGAGGCAAAACATTTAAATGAGAGCAGGAATGAAGAAGAAATGAATTCTTTTTTTCTACAAAGTGATAGGGGTAGGCAAACCAGTAAAGTGGTACATAAAGGCAAACCAACAAAATCAATAGAGAGGGGGGGAGTGAAGAATAAGGAGAGGGGGAACAAGTTCCTGAAGATTGCATACACCAACATAGATGGAGTGAGATCGAAGATACTGGAGTTAAGTGATGTAATACAGCTGCAGACACCAGACATTGTTGCACTCACGGAGACAAAACTTGAAGATGTAATTTTAAACGAGGTCATATTCCCAAGGGGCTACTCAATTTGGAGACGGGACAGAAAAATTACGAAAGGCAGTGGCGTTGCTGTGCTGGTAAAAGAACACCTAAAGGTGAACGAATTAATGACTGCTAATCCACAAGAAGTTGACATAATAGCACTAGAGATCTGCCATGAGGATGATAAACTAATGATAATAAATGCATATAGTCCACCGCCAAGCAGCACATGGTCAAAGGAGGAGCTAGATAGTAAACGTGAAGGTCTTATAACAATAATGAGAGAGATCATAGCGAGAGCGGATAACGATAGATCACGACTGTTGATAGTCGGTGACTTCAACTTGAAATCCATAGACTGGGAAGCATATGAAGCTAAAACAGAAGATTTTTGGACCTGTAAATTTGTAGACCTCATCCTGGAAACATTCTTGTATCAACATGTTAAACAAGCTACGAGGATGAGGGAAGGGGACGTTCCCTCCATGTTAGATTTGATATTTACCAGGAAGGAGGAAGAGATATTTGACATTCAGTACCTTCCTCCCTTGGGTAAAAGTGACCATGTCTTTTTGGAAATAAAGTATGCAATGCGTTATAAGCTGGTAGAAAATAAGGAGGTTGAAGCAGTTGAAAAACCAGACTTCAGGAGAGGACATTATGGTGACCTTAGAAATTTTTTTAGTGAGTATAATTGGACAGACTTGATGCTAGGCAAGGAAGTGAATGAGATGTATGTCAAGTTTTGTGAAATATATGATAAAGGCACAAACAAATTTATACCAAAACAGAGATGCAGAACTAGGAAACAGGATTGGTTCAATAGAAATTGCGAGAGGGCTAGAGACCAAAAGACACAAAAATGGAATCAATACAGGAAGAGGCCGAACACCGAAACATACCAGCGATACAAAGATGCGAGAAACAATTACACGGCAGTGAGGAGGGAGGCAGAAAGAAATTTTGAAAAAACCAGCGTTGGATGTAATGAAACGCCATTTTCTGGGTGAGTCCCGGAGGCTCCCCGGAGCTATCCCAGGCTGATATGCTAATGTCAGACTTTGGCATCAGTCATGTGTATGGAGTTCTTAGGCCTACCGGGGACCACGGCCAGAACCGGGCCCCCTCAGAGAGGCAAGGGGAGCAATGGCCTATAGAAGCCCCGTGTAGTTGGAAGCATTCTATGTCTGCCATCGACCGGAACAGGCACCCAGAAGGGTAAGCGCCCCAAAACAAACCCCTATTCTGGTTAAAATTGCTACCTAAAACCGAACTAGTGGATAGAACTCCCCAACCGAAAACAAGCAAACTAGTGTGACGTCACACACTGCCGCGCCGCTGTCTGCGCAGCTCCCCCCTCCTCGGGAGGGGGAAGGGGGAGCCCCAGACCCCCCGCGCCGGCTACCCACACCTCAGTTCTTGAGGCTGGATGTCAAAAACGCGAAAAACCGCCGACCGGAGGGAGGGAGGGATGCCGGGGAGCCTCCGGGACTCACCCAGAAAATGGCGTTTCATTACATTCAACGCTGGTTTTCTGGGGGGAGCCCCGTCGGCTCCCCGGAGCTAACTACCCACAGACAGAAAAAGAGGGACTTACCCGGGAGGCGGTCGTCGCTCACCCCTCAACTCGAAGCCGAGACAACTGGCTGCAACCGCCGACCCAAAGCAACACAGGCCCGACGAGGCCCAGGGCATTCACAAGGTAACGAGCAGCCAGGACCCTGTTCGACCGCCAAAATCCCCGCGCCCGAATATCAGACCAAGACATATTCCCAAAGACGGCAGCAAGAGCCGCGAACTTACGAACGTCATGGGCACGGGGATAGACCGCAGGCTGGCTGGACCTAATAACCCTGCGGACGACCTGAGAGACTCGAACCCGCGAACAGGGAAGAAGGGAAACCGGATCAACCCACAGCGCGTCTCCGGACACAGAAGCTGTGGCGCGCAAATAACGGCGAAGCGCCGCAACCGGACACAAAACATGATGCACCCCCGGCCTGACCAACCAAGCATCAACCACCCATGGACCCCTCCGGAACGCAGCAGTCTCATTCTTCGCCAGAAAAGAAGGAGACGGCTGCAAACGAACAAAACTATCACCACGACCAAAAGAGCAGAAACCCCTGCGCCGGAGGAGAGCATGAAGCTCCCCTACCCGACCCCCAGAGGCCAAAGCCAACAAGAAAAGTGCCTTGGAAAAACAATCTTGGACCGAAGGGGCCACAACGAAACGAGGAGATGAAAGGAAAGCAAGCACTCTGTCCAAAGACCAGGACGGCTCAGGCGACGCATGAGCAGGCCGGAGGTGAAACAATGCACGAGACAGCTTGCGAAACGGCGCAGATGTAACATCGATACCGAAAGCAAGCTGAAGCGGCTCCACCAGCACCGCACGATACGAAACGACAGTGTTAGGCATAAGATGACGGTCCTGAAACCACGAGAGGAAGGACAAGACCACCCGAACAGACAAGGAGCTAACACGACGAAGACGCAAAAAGAAACGGAAGGACCGCCAGGAAACTTCATACTGCCGCCGAGAAGAAGCCCTCAGGTGGGACACCAACAAGGAGGCCACCTGATCACCATAGAGATGATGATGGACTCGAGTCAAAAAAACCATACGCGAAGACTCGAGGAGAAGATCGAACCAGCTACGTGACGTACCGGCCAGATCTGCTGAAAGAAGCGGAGCCGCGGGAAAACCCTCGGGTTCGGACACCGAGCAACCAGCGCCTGAAACCAAGGCTGCGCCGGCCACCAAGGGGCCAGAAGGACAACTCTCCCCCGGTAAGTCTCTAAGCGAGTCAGGACCTGGAGCAACAGCCGAACCGGGGATAAGAGGTACAGGAACCCCCACCTCGACCAGTCTAGCCGAAAGGCATCGACCCCGGCGGCCTCGCAATCGGGGAAGGGCGCCGCATAAACGGGAAGACGCCGCGACCACGCCGACGCGAAGAGGTCCACTTTGGGGCGCCCGAACGTCTGGCAAAGCCAACGGAAGGACTCGTCGTCGACCGTCCACTCCGTGGAGAGGGGAACGAAGCGAGACAGGGCGTCTGCCAAGACGTTGGACACGCCCCGTACGTGAACCGCCAGGAGAGCCAAACCCCGAGAAGTCAGCAGACGAGTCACCCGAAGCGACCAACCCCAAAGAGACAAGGACCGCATCGAACCCCCGCGGTTCAGGCAATGAACCACCGGAGAGCAGTCCGATTGGAGCCGAATCGTCGATCCGCGGGCCACCCGAATCCTCCCCAGAGCAAACCACACCGCTGCGAACTCCCGCACCGTACTGTGAGCTCGACGGAAGGACGGATCCCAACGCCCCTGGCCGGCCTAGTGAGCACTGGTCACAAAACCCCAGCCGAAAGACGACGCATCCGTGTACACATCGAGCGAGGGCTCGGGTAGGCGCCAAGGCACTGAACCCCGAAAAACCCGAAGAGGAAGCCGGTGACGCAGCAACCGACGTAAGTCCCCCGGGGGTCGAACTCTGCGATCGCGAGAGAGGCGGAAGGGGGAACCCCGAAGGAACCAGAACAGCCGTCGAAGCCAAACCCGACCCGGCGGGTAGACCACCATCGCGAAGCTCCCGCACAGCCCCTCGAGCAACCGCCGGGTGACCCGAGGGCCCTCCAGAAACAGACGAAGGCGGGACCGCAGCCGCAGGAGAGACTCCGGAGGGAGAGACAAGGAGGCGGTCCGAGAGTCCCACACGAGACCCAGCCAAGTCCGAACCTGAGAGGGAACCAGATGGGACTTCCTCCAGTTCACCAAGAACCCGAACCCGGCGAGCTGGGAAAGAACCAAATCCCTGGCTAGCAAGCAAGCTGACTGGCTGGGAGCCCAAACCAGCCAGTCGTCGAGGTAGGCCAACACCCGAACACCTAGGAGACGCAAACGAGCCACCACAACCCGTGTAAGGCGTGTGAACACGCGAGGTGCCAGGTTCAACCCGAACGGGAGACAACGAAAGCGGTAACTCAGACGCCCCACTACAAAACCGAGCCAGTCCCTGAACCGCGGATGAATCGGGACACGGCTCCAAGAGGAGCCGAACCTGAGACAGCGTAGTCATCCGAAAGGAGGGGCAATGAACCCAGGGGTTCAGACGGGACAAGTCCAGAATGAACCGCAGGTCCGCGCAGTCCCGTTTCGGAACCGGAAACAGACGGGAAACCCATCTGGGGGACGACGTCGTTTCGACGACGCCCAAGCGTACCCACTCCAAGACGACTCGACAGAGCGCAGGGGAAGAAGCCTGCCCCGCCAGCCCCGACCCCCCAAAGGGGGGAGGGGCCACCCAACGCCACCGCAGGCCGCGAGACACGACCCGAAAGGCCCACGAATCGTGGGACCAGGCGCGGGCGAACAGCGCAAGCCGCCCCCCCATCGCCCCGTCAAAGGGGCAAACCGCGAAAGGGCCGGCGACCCTTACGAGACCCAGAACCCCGCACAGCGCGAACACCGCGCCGACCAGACGAGGGAGGGTCCGCAGGAGGAGCCAACCCCAAACCTGACACCAGAGGCCTACCACGACGAGAGGAACCCCGAGCCCTGGCACGACCTTTCCGGGAAGACCCACCCCGGGACCCCCGGAAAACCAACAAGTCCGACATCGGACGACAAGCCGCCGACGCAGCCTGAATAAACTGCGCCACGGCCGACTCCCCAAACAGGAGAGGACAAAAGGTGAAGAACGCCTAAGAGCCAGAGCCCAAGCAGATTCCACGGAGGAACCCAGCACCGCCTGCCGACACGCGAGACGGGAAGCATAGAACAGGGAAACCGCATCCCGCAAAATCGGCGTGAACAGCTTCAACAAGGCAGCCGACGAACGCGCAGCCGAGGACAAGGTGCCGGACCCCGGGACGGACCCAAGCGTCCCCACATCCTCCACGAGCCAATCCGAAGACAGCTCCAGGAGGGAAAAGAACCGCAAGGCCGAACACAAAAGGCCCCGAGCGCGCAAGTCCTCCGCCACGAGCGCCGCCGAAAGGGAGGGAACCTGCACATGGAGCTGAATAACGCCCACATCGCGGGGAAGGGCAGGGGCAAACAAGCACTCATTCAGGTACTCAAGGTCACCCCCCAGGAAAACCTGAAGCACCGTGGAAGCTTCCCGCCACTCCAGCGTGCGGGAACGACAGAAGGAATGCCAGGAATCCAGACCAAACAAGGGGCAGTCTGCTAGCCAGGATGACTCCGGAACCTCGTAACGGAGCCAGAAAGGGAACGAAGTCCCAAACCTGAACGTGGACGGATCCATTTCCGAGGCATAATCCGGGTCACGCAGGAGGTAAGCTGCAAAGGCCGCTCGCACCACACCAGGTTGGATGCGATAAGCCGAAAACCTCCGGAAGGACGGAACCGACGTACCCGGGGGAACACGGAACCGTACCCGGGGAGGGGCCGATACCAAATCCAACTCGTACGCAGAGGGGGGGAAAGAAAACCCCACTCCTTGTAACAATAAGCCCCGCTCAGTGGGAAGAAAAACCCAGGCGGGGTCCAGCGGGGCCCAAGGCCCCCAAGTCAGCCCCTCCCCAGCCTCGAGGTCCGTCACCACAGGACCCGAGGCCGAGTCCTCTCCCCAAGCCCCGACCCCACAAGACAAGGCCGGAGCAGCCGGAAAAGCTGGAGGAAGGGGGGCCCACTGGTCAGACCCTGAAGCTTCGGCCGGGAGACAAGACTCGAATGCCTCTGCCGCCCCCCCGGAAGGGGCAACCCCCGAAGCTGCCCGAGTCTCGAGATCAAGTAACCCCTGCTCCGACCCCGAAACCCTCAGACGCTTCGGGGCCGGAAGCAGGGGCGGGGGACCAGAACGAACAGAAGGGGAAGGACGAGGAGGTGCGGACTGAACCAGGATCGAAGCGACCCCCACCCCCAAGTCCGGGTCTCGAAAAGCAAAGCGGGGCAGCCCCGGGGCATCCGGGGAAGCAACCAACCGAGCGCGTTGCAACAGACGAAACCTAGACTGCAACGCACGTGCCGCCTGTACCCGAATAGAATCATCAGAGGATTGGGTAAATTGAGTCACAAGCAAGCAGCAACACTCACAGGACTCAGGGTCGAAAGTATCACCGACCCAACAGGCAGCGTGGCAGAGGCAAAAACAATGAGGGTCACCCTGAGACAAGGGGACCGAGCAACCCTCAAACTCGCACACAGCGAGTGGGGACTCCGGGGTCACATCCATCGGACCCACGCGCCCCCTAGGGGATTCCCAGGGTCCTGAGCGTTTACTTGAAGAGGACTCGCGCTCAGGTAGTCCCAGGCAGGGTGCTGCAAACCGGCGCCCAAAACTACCAAGCAAACTTCTAAAGCTGAACCCCAGGGACGTGTAAACTCACGGGGACCTAGCAGGGGGCGCCACCGAGGAGAACAGTGGAAGGGCAAAAACAAACTGAATAAAATGACAGAACCCCCACCAGGCAAAAAGAAAAAGAAAAACAAAACCCCGCAAGAGGACAGCGAACCCCAAGGAACAGAGCCGGCCGCGATGTCGGGAATTACAAGCTGAGCAGCACCCTGCGCCCCTACCAGTGCAAACTGCCTCTTACCTGCCGGTAACAAGGGAGAACAGAACACCCAAGAGCCCAACAGGCGGCCGAAAAACCGAAAGGTAAAACGGACCAGCAGAGGCAGACCCCGAGGAGCCTGTGGAAGGTGGCCCCAAGCCCCAAGGGCAGTACTTACAGGGCACCTAGGGAAGGCAGCCCTAGGCGCATGCAGCCCGAGTACTGAAGATAACTCCTGGCTCTCGCACCCACAAAACTAACACCACACTCAAAGCACAGTGCAGTAGCGACACCGGAGCCAGAGCACACGACCATCGCCTATAGCATCAGCCTCAAGAACTGAGGTGTGGGTAGCCGGCGCGGGGGGTCTGGGGCTCCCCCTTCCCCCTCCCGGGGAGGGGGGAGCTGCGCAGACAGCGGCGCGGCAGTGTGTGACGTCACACTAATTTGCTTGTTTTCGGTTGGGGAGTTCTATCCACTAGTTCGGTATTAGGTAGCAATTTTAACCAGAATAGGGGTTTGTTTTGGGGCGCTTACCTTTCTGGGTGCCTGTTCCGGTCGATGGCAGACATAGAATGCTTCCAACTACACGGGGGCTTCTATAGGCCATTGCTCCCCTTGCCTCTCTGAGGGGGCCCGGTTCTGGCCGTGGTCCCCGGTAGGCCTAAGAACTCCATACACATGACTGATGCCAAAGTCTGACATTAGCATATCAGCCTGGGATAGCTCCGGGGAGCCGACGGGGCTCCCCCCAGAAATGTCATGTTATGGAATGTGGAATTGGAGAGCATAGACCTCACACAACCTATATATTATGTGAGAAATCTTTAAAGAATTCTGATAAAGAAAAGGATCTAGGAGTGGGTTTAGATAGAAAAATGTCACCTGAGGACCACATTAAGAACATTGTGCGAGGAGCCTATGCTACACTTTCTAACCTTAGAATTTCTTTTAAATACATGGATGGCGATATACTAAAGAAATTGGTCATGACTTTTATTAGACCAAAGCTGGAATATGCAGCGGTTGTATGGTGCCCATATCTTAAGAAGCACATCAACAAACTGGAAAAGGTGCAACGACATGCCACTAAGTGGCTCCTAGAACTGAAGGACAAGAGTTACAAGGAGAGATTAGAGGCATTATATATGCAAAAACTAGAAGATAGAAGAAAAAGAGGCGATATGATCACTACGTTCAAAATAGTAACAGGAATAGATAAAATTGATAGGGAAGAATTCCTGGGACTCGGAACTTCAAGAACAAGAGGTCATAGATTTAAACTAACGAAACAAAGCTGCCGGAGAAATATACGAAAATTCACTATTGTAAACAGAGTGGTAGACGGTTGGAACAAGTTAAGTGAGAAAGTGGTGGAAGCCAAAACCGTCAGTAATTTCAAAGCGTTATATGACAAAGAGTGCTGGGAAGACAGGACACCACGAGCGTAGCTCTCATCCTGTAACTACACTTAGGTAATTACACTTAGGTAATTACAAGCAGCCCAACAGGGCCACAAGCAGCCCAACAGGGCCACAAGCAGCCCAACAGGGCCACAAGCAGCCCAACAGGGCCACAAGCAGCCCAACAGGGCCACAAGATTGATTGACTGGGAGAACAAGGAACCGCATGGAGGCGAGGATACGTGGAGAGCCAAACTATTGGAGGTGGTGACAAGCAACTTTTTAACGCAGCATGTCGGAGAACCCACAAGGATGAGAGGCAATGACGAACCAGCGAGACTCGACCTAGTCTTCACTCTGAACGACTCCGACATAAGAGAAATCGGTTTTGAGGACCCAGTAGGAATGAGCGACCACAGTGTACTGGTGTTTGAGTACTTGATTGAAGAAGGGTTATTGAACTCGAGGAGGGATACCGAAACCAAAAGGTTAGCATACCGAAAGGGAAACTATGAGGGGATAAGAAAATTCCTAACAGATATAGCATGGGAAACAGAGCTCAGGGGAAAGACGGCCCAAGATATGATGGATTACATCACGCAGAAGTGCAAGGACGCAGCAAACAAGTTTGTCCCAGTCCAAAAGGAAAACAGAGAAATGAAGATGAGAAACCCATGGTTTAATCAAAGATGTAGGCTAGCTAAGCAGCAAAGTAAAAGGGCATGGAGAAACTATAGGAATAACAGGACACTGGAGAGCAGAGAAAGATACCAGAATGCCAGGAATGAATATGTCAGGATGAGAAGAGAGGCAGAAAGACAATACGAAAATGACATCGCAAGCAAGGCAAAGACTCAGCCTAAATTGTTGCATAGCCACATTAGGAGAAAAACAACAGTAAAGGAACAGGTTATGAGATTAAGGATAGGGGCGGAAGGATTCACTACAAATGACAAGGAAGTGTGTGAGGAATTGAATAAGAAATTCCAGGAGGTCTTCACCTTAGAACAAGGAGAAATTCCAGAGGTAAGTGAGGGAATAGCTAACCAGGAACCACTGGAAGAGTTTGAGATTACCAGTGGGGAAGTAAGGAAGTGTTTACTAGAGTTGGACGTGACGAAGGCTATAGGCCCAGATGGAATCTCCCCTTGGGTTCTAAAGGAAGGAGCAAGAGAACTGAGCCTACCACTCTCCATAGTGTATAACAAATCACTGGCAACAGGGGAACTGCCAGATATTTGGAAAGCTGCTAACGTAGTCCCGATATACAAGAAAGGGGATAGACAGGAGGCACTGAACTACAGGCCAGTGTCCCTAACCTGCATACCATGCAAGCTGATGGAGAAGATTGTGCGAAAAAAACTAGTGGAGCATCTGGAGCGAAGGAACTTTGTAACACAGCATCAACATGGGTTCAGGGATGGCAGGTCCTGCCTCACAGGGTTACTTGAATTCTACGACCAGGCAACAAAAATAAGGCAAGAAAGAGAAGGGTGGGCAGACTGCATATTTTTGGATTGTCAGAAAGCCTTTGATACAGTGCCACACAAGAGGCTAGTGCGAAAGTTGGAGATGCAGGCTGGAGTGAGAGGGAAGGTACTCCGGTGGATAGAGGAATACCTAAGCAACAGGAGACAACGAGTCTGTGTGAGGGGTGAAGTCTCAGATTGGCGAGACGTCACAAGTGGAGTCCCGCAGGGGTCAGTCCTCGGACCTATACTGTTTCTGGTATATGTAAATGATCTCCCAGAGGGTATAGATTCGTTCCTCTCAATGTTTGCCGACGATGCAAAAATTATGAGGAGGATTGAAACAGAGGATGATAGTAGGAGGCTACAAGATGACCTGGATAGACTGAGTGAATGGTCCAACAAATGGTTGTTGAAGTTCAACCCGAGTAAATGCAAAGTAATGAAACTAGGCAGTGGAAACAGGAGGCCAGGCACAGGATACAGAATAGGAGATGAAGTACTTAATGAAACAGACAGAGAGAAAGATCTAGGAGTTGATATCACACCAAACCTGTCTCCTGAAGCCCACATAAAGAGAATAACGTCTGCGGCATATGCGAGGCTGGCTAACATCAGAACGGCGTTCAGGAACCTGTGTAAGGAATCATTCAGAATCTTGTACACCACATATGTAAGACCAATCCTGGAGTATGCGGCCCCAGCATGGAGCCCGTACCTTGTCAAGCACAAGACGAAGCTGGAAAAAGTCCAAAGGTATGCTACTAGACTAGTCCCAGAACTAAGAGGCATGAGTTATGAGGAAAGGCTGCGGGAAATGCACCTCACGACACTGGAAGACAGAAGAGTAAGGGGGGACATGATCACAACCTACAAAATCCTCAGGGGAATCGACCGGGTAAACAAGGACGAACTTTTCAACACTGGTGGGACGCGAACAAGGGGACACAGGTGGAAGCTGAGTACCCAAATGAGCCACAGAGACGTTAGAAAGAACTTTTTCAGTGTCAGAGTAGTTAGCAAATGGAATGCATTAGGAAGTGATGTGGTGGAGGCTGACTCCATTCACAGTTTCAAATGTAGATATGATAGAGCCCAATAGGCTCAGGAATCTGTACACCAGTTGATTGACGGTTGAGAGGCGGGACCAAAGAGCCAGAGCTCAACCCCCGCAAGCACAATTAGGTGAGTACAATTAGGTGAGTACAAGCAGCCCAACAGGGCCACAAGCAGCCCAACAGGGCCACAAGCAGCCCAACAGGGCCACAAGTAGCCCAACCGGGCCACAAGTAGCCCAACCGGGCCACAAGTAGCCCAACCGGGCCACAAGTAGCCCAAAACGGCGACAAGGACGAGGAGCTGACAGACGTTCCAAACATGCGGGAAGTAGCGAAAGACCTTCCCGAACCCTCGAGAACACAGAAGCCAACATTAGTCCCGAAGGTGAACACTAGACACCTTCAGAAGGTGTCACCGACCTCAGGGGCAGCAGACGGAGGCAAAACAGAGTCACCCAGAGACAAAGGGTGAGAGCAACCCTCAAACTCGCTGGAAGCGAGGGGGTCTCTGGGGTCACATCCATCGGACCCGCGCGCCCCCAGGGGTTTCCCAGGGTCCCGAGCGGTTACTATAAAAGGACTCGCGCTCAGGTAATCCCAGGCAGGGTACTGCTAACTGGCACCCAAAGCTACCAAACAACTTTCTAAGAGCTGAACCCCCGGGACGTGTACACTCATGGGGACCTAGCAGGGGTACCACCAGAAAATACTCACAACACAAGGGACACAAGGGGCAAGAACGAAGGCAGACCCCCCCCCCCACCAGGTAGATGAACAAAAAGAAAAAGAAAACCCCGCAAGAGGACAGTGTACCCAAGTGGAACAGAGCCGGCCGCTATGATTGGTAAAGACAAGCTGCCCTGCGCCACACCAGTACAAAAACTGCCCCTTACTCTAAGGCGAACAAGGGAGACAGAACACCCGAGCACACAAAGAGCGGCCGAAAACCAAGCAGTAAACGGCCTAGCAGGGGCAGGACCCAAGGAACTTGTGGAAGGCGGCCCCAAGCCCCAAGGGCAGTACTTACAGGGCACCTAGGGAAGGGAACCCTAGGCGCATGCAGCCCGAGTACTGGAGAATCACTCCCGGTTCACGCACCACCTAGAAAACAGACACCACACTCTAGGTACAGTGCTGAAACAACCACTGGAGCAGGAGCACATAACCGGTGCCTATAGCATCAGCCGAAGAACTGATGGGTGGATAGCCGGAGTGGGAGGTCTGGGGCTCCCCCTTCCCCCTCCTGGGGAGGGGGGAGCTGAGCAGACAGCGGCGCGGTGACGAATGACGTCATACTACCTGTAGTTTGTTTTCTGTGGAGGAGTTCTATCCACTAGTTCGGCTTTAGGTAGCAATTTTCACCAGAATAGGGGTTTGTTTTGGAATGCTTACCTTTCTGGATGCTTGACCCGGTCGATGGCAGACATAGAATGCTTCCAACCACACGGGGGTTTCTATAGGCCATTGCTCCCCTTGCCTCTCTGAGGGGGCCAGGTTCTGGCCGTGGTCCTCGGTAGGCCCTGGAACTCCATACACATGACTGATGCAAAAGTCTGACATTAGGATATCAGCCTGGTAAAGTTCCGGGGAGCCGACGGGGCTCCCCCCAGAAAACAGCAGAGAACGCCACACAAGACAAACACCGCCCAGGAATTTGAGGCCAGAGAAGCGTCTATCCCGGCTGACACTAGCTTGCGAACTGAAGGCAGCCGGCGCAGTGAGGTCCGGGGCCCACCTCCCCCTCCCGGGGAGGGGAGGGCTGCGCGGACGACTGGCGCGGCGGTAAATTGATTGATTGTTTTCTTGGGATTGTAGGGAGTTTCTACCTCTGTTCGGTTTTTTGTTGTAGTTTTTTACCATGTGGGGTTTGTTTTGTTATACCTACCTTTCTGGGTGCCTAATCCCGGTCGATGGCAGATAAGGAAAAACCCCAACCATAATGGGGTTTTCCAGGGCCATTGCTACCTGAAACCTCCTTGAAGGGGCCAGGATCTGGCGCTGGTCCCTGGTAGGTCTGAACTCCATAGGTAATGTCCCGGTCTAACATAACATACGTTAGCTCAATAAGCTCCAGGAAGCCGTAGGGGCTCCCCACAGAAAAAAATTCTTATAAACCTGTTAATTTGTGTTTTCTGATCATGTGAAAAAATAAAAAATCTTAAGTGGCATATATTGCCCACTATAGGGTGGTGAAGTTTGGCAAAAAACCAGCGTTGAATGTAATGAAACACCATTTTCTGGGTGAGCCCCGGAGGCTCCCTGGAGCTTATCGGGCTAATGTATGTTATATTAGACCGGGACATTAGCTAAGGAGTTCAGACCTACCAGGGACCAGCGCCAGAACCAGGCCCCTTCAGAGAGGTTTCAGGGAGCAATGGCCCTGGAAAACCCCTTTGTGGTTGGGGTTTTCCTTATCTGCCATCGACCGGGGTTAGGCACCCAGAAAGGTAGGTATAACAAAACAAACCCCACATGGTAAAAAACTAAAAAAAAAACCGAACAGAGAGGTAGAAACTCCCTACAATCACAAGGAAACAAGCAAACATCACACTTTACTGCCGTGCCGATCGTCCGCGCAGCCCTCCCCGCCCCGAGAGGGGGACGGGGGGAGCCCCGGACCTACCACGCCGGCTGCCAAGCTTCAGTTCGGAAGCTAAGCTTCAACCAACGGGAAAAAACCGCCGACCGGTGGGAGGGAGAGTTCACAGGGAGCCTCCGGGGCTCACCCAGAAAATGGCGTTTCATTACATTCAACGCTGGTTTTCTGTGGGGAGCCCCTACGGCTCACTGGAGCTTCATACCCAAAAAGAAGGAAAAGAAAGGGCCAACCCGGGAGGCAGCCGCCACAAACTCTGCAACGCAAAGCCGAGACAACAGGTCGCAAACTGCGACCCAAGGCAACAAGAACGCACAGGAGCAGACGCGCATAAAGAATGGGCAGCAAAGAACCTGTGCGACCCTCAAATCCCTGCACCCAAAATGAGCCCTAGACATTGCCTACACAGCAGCAAAAGCTGCTAACGTCTGAACAGCACGGGCGCAAAGACAGACCGCAGGCTGGAAGAATGAAAAACTCTGGACGACCTAGGAGACCCGAGCCCGGAAAACAGGGAACGAGGGGAACCGGATCAACCACAGCGCATCCCCAGACACAGTACGCAGGCATCGGCAAAAAGCACAACCGGACAACACAGGATGCACCCCCCAGCCAAACCAATCAAGCATCAATAACCCAAGAACCCCTCCGGAAACCAGCCGTCTCGACCGTCGCCAGGACGGAGAAAGGCTGCACACGTACAAATCTTCCACCAGTATCAAAGAGCAGAAAGCTGAACCGAAGGGGCTACCACAAGCTGAGAAGATAAGAAGGCACCCTGATGAAGGACCAGGACAGCTCAGGCGACGCATGAACAGGCCGGAGGTGAAACAAAACACGAGAAAGCATACGAAACGTCATACTGTCGCCAAGACGAAGCTCGCAGGTGGGACACTGTCAACAAAGCCACCTGAACACCACAGAGATGGTGATACCCGCGTCAAAATACCAGACGCGAAGAGCCGAGGAGAAGGCCGAACCAGTCACGTCCTGGACCGATTCGACCTGCCGAAAGAGGCGGAGCCGTGGGATAACGCCCTGGGTTCGAACACCTATCAAGCAGCGTCTGAAAATAAGGGTAGGCAGGCCACCAACGAACCATAAGGACTGCGCTCGTGGGAATGGGCTGCAACCGAGCCAGAACCCGAAGCAACAGCTGGACCGGGAGAAGAGGAACAGGTATCCCCACCTCGACCAGTCCTGCCGAAAAGCATCCACTGTGAAAGCCTCGCAGGTGGGAAAGGGCGCCACATAAAATGGGCAATGCCTAGACCACGCCGACTCGAAGACGTCCATGGCCAGGAGTCCATACGTCCAACAGAGCCAACAAAACGAATCGGCAATGACTGGCCAATCCGCGAAGAGAGGAACGAACTGGGACAGCTGTCCGCCAGGACGCAGGACACACCCTGGACATGAACCTCACGGTTAGCCAAACCCCTGTGGTTCCAGCAAGAACCGCCAGAGAACAGTCCGAACAGAGCTGAATGGTAGAGCACCGAGTGACCAAAACCCTCCAAAGCGCAAACCAGACAGCCACGAAATCCCGAACCGTGCTGTGAGCCCGACGGACAGACCCTACCAACCTCGGCCGACCTGGTGAGCACTGGTCACCAAGCCCCAGCCGAGAGATGACCCGTCCGTGAACACATCGAGCGAAGGCTCGGGGAGGTGCCAAGGCACGGAACCCCGAAAACCCCAAAGAGGAAGCTGGTGACTCAGCACCAACACAAGATCCCTGGAGGAACGAACCCAACGAATGCAAGAGGTGGAAGGGCAGTCTCTGAAGGAATCAAACAGACGCCGAAACCAAACCCGACTCAGCGGACAGACCAGCACGTCGAAGTTCAGACTCCCACACAACTGCTCAAGCAACTGCTGAGCAACCCGGGACCCCCTCATGTACAGCCGAAGGCAGGACCACAGCCGCAGTAACACTTCTGGAGTGAAAGACAAGGAGTGGCCCAATACCCCTAAACAAGGCCCAGGTCCGAACCCGGGACGGAAACAGATGGAATGGCCTCCAGATCACCAGGAAACCAAACCTGGCAATCTGGAAAGAACCACACCCCTGGCGAGCAGACAAGCGGACTTACTGGGAGCCCACACCAGCCAGTCATCGAGGTAGGCCAAACACCGAATCTCAGACTCAGACAGGGCACCAAGATCCGGTAAAGATGCAAAAAAAATATATACCAAGTGCCCATTACAAAATAGGGAAGGCAACAAAAGCAGCAACCCTCAAGCCCCACCACCAACTGTGCCAGTCCCAGAAAACTCGAGAGGAACGTGCCAAGTGATTTGGAGGTCCAGGGCCACCATCCAGGCACCCGGCGCCAACAGAAGCCGGACAGGAGACAACAGTCCTCCGAGGAGGGCATAGAATCCAGGGCGCAGACTGAAGAAGTCCAGAAGAACGGCAGATGCGAAAGGCCCATGAATGCAAGGAGCAGACAGGAACCCCAGAAGGATGGGCGGATCGACCACGTTCAACGCACCCACTAAGATGACATGACGAAGCGCATGGGAAGAATTCCACCCCGCCAGCTCTGAACCCCCCCAAAGGGGGAGAAGCCGTCTACCGACGCCACCAGAGGCCGGAAGACAACCAAAAGCACCCACCAACAGCGGGACCATGCGAGAGTCAACAAAGCACGCTGCTCCCCCAGCGCCCCGTCAACAGAGAAGGGAACAGAACCCCTTCCGAAAGAAAAAGTACACATACATATACATATTATGTATATACACATACACATACATATACACAAACACACAAGATATGTTACACACACGTGTGTAAACCCATGTGCACACACACACAGCATACACATGCACATGCGTACACACACAGGTGTGTGTTTAGGATGTGATGTGGTGGAGGCTGACTCCATACACAGTTTCAAGTGTAGATATGATAGAGCCCAAAAGGCTCAGGAATCTGTACACCTGGTGAATGACGGTTAAAAGGCGGAACCAAAGAGCCAGAGCTCAACCCCCGCAAATACAACTAGGTGAGTACATACATTGCAAAAGAAAAGTACCAGTCGCCGACCAGTGGGCAGAGAGCACCACGCCGGCCAGGCAAAAAAGGCACAAAACTGCATCAAAAGCCCCACCTCGACAGCAAAACCACAAAATCCCAGCACGACCACAACATGTGCCAAGACCCAAAAAGATCAGTCTGCAAGCCAGGAAGACCCGGGAACCCCAGAAGGCAGAACCGGGTCACACGAGGAAACAAAGTCCCCTGAACCCACAAAGGGGGCCCCAAGAGGAAGAAACCTCCGGAACGAAACCAAAGAACCCAAAGGAACCCAGAATCGAATCAGGGGGGAGCCCAAACCACCACATTTGCCGGCGGAGAACACCACAGAAAGGTTAAAGCATAGCCCCCAGACAGAAACCCCTGGGAAAACGGTCATAACAGACCGAAAACCGAGGGACAAGGTGTGGGAGCAAGCATACCAGCCAGGGGACACTGAGTCCAAACCCAAAGGCCCAGACCCAAAACAGACAAAATGGAAAACCCGGTGTAAATTCAACACCCAAACATTCCCAGAGGAACAGGCAACGGGCAGAAAACACCAGAAAAGCAAAGAAACGACAACAGGAGAATAAAAACCCCTGAAAAAAGGTGAAAACTCACCCCCAGAAGCTCGCTCGCACACCCAGTCGCATGTAAACAAACCGCAACGCCGCCCTGGTGGCCACGCCGGGAAACCGGCAGAAGAAAATGACCGCCAGCAGGGGCTGTGACTGACGCTAAAGATACAAAAACACGCCAGCAAAAGTGGGAAGCAAGCAGACTGGATGGGCGAAAAATGCCGCCCAACAGCAGAAAACCCAGGCAGGGGCAAACCGCCCCAGAACTGCTAGCAGGCATCCCCCACAGCCCCGGGAACCAACAACAGAGGCCCTGGGGCAGAGCCGTCCTCCAAGCCCTCTGCCCTTAAAGAAAAGCAAGAGTCCATGGGAAAGGCAGCAAGAAAGGGCCGCTGGTAAGACCCAGAAGCCTTGGCAGGAGCAACCGGCTCGAAAAACCTCCGTCCCCCAACCCGAACAGGGCAGCCCCCGAAAACCGGCCGAGTCTCGGCCCCAACTAAACCCTGCCCTGACCCCGAAACCCACAGACAGTCCGGAGCCGGGAACAGGGAGGGAAAGGGGCGAACAGCACCTACCCAAACGGGGCGGCCTCGGGGCATCCAAGTGGGAAACCAACCTAGCATGTTGCAGCAACCTAACCTAGCTTGCAACACGGATGCCGCCTATACTCTGAACAGTAATAACATCAGGAGAGTACTGGAGAACAAGCAGAGAAACTCTCGCAAGACTCCAGGTCATGTGTCAGTGACCCAACAGGCAGCATGACGGAGGTAAAAGTGGCGACTGTCACCCGGAGACAAGGACACAGCAACCAACGATCCCGTACAAGACGGGTTGGAACCCGGAAGACACATTCAATGGTCCCCAAGCCCAGACAGGGGTTTCCAGGGCCCGTAGGGGTAACAACTACGGGAAGCCCGGGCAAGGTGTTGCTAACCGGTTAAGAAACCCAAACATAACAAGAGGGTAGAGGATAGCACTGAAAACCCCTGCAACGTGTACAATCACGGGGACCTAGCAGAGGGCCCCCCAAAACTACCAGTGGAACTATAGCCACACTAGGCAGACCCCCACCAGGCGTGAAAATAAAAACAAAAGAAAAACCCCGCAAAAGTACACCGTCACCAGAGGTAACAGGAACCGGCCGCTGCTTAGGTGGCAGGCTGTGCAACACCTTGACGCCCTAACCAGCACAATACCAATCCCTACCTAGGCCCAAACAAGGGCCCCAAGCCCCAGCTGGTCCCAAGAGCGAGGCAAATGCCAAGCAGCAAGAACCTCAACAGGAACGGTTCCCAAACGCCCCAGGGAAGATAACCCTGTTACGCAAGGGCAGTACTCACAGGGCGCTTAGGGAAGTCAGCCACTAAGCGCATGGAGCCCCGGCACTGATGAGGTACTCCTGGCCACCGCCCAACACAACACACGGCAGTGAACGCCACACAAAGCAAACACCGCCTAGGAAACTGAGGCCAGAGAAGCATCTATCTCGGTTGATATTAGCGAACGAACTGAAGCTTGGCAGCCGGCGCGGTAGGTCCGGGGCTTCCCCCTCCCCCTCTCGGGGTGGGGAGGGCTGCGCGGACGATCGGCACGGCAGTACAGTGCGATGTTTGCTTGTTTCCTTGTGATTGTAGGGAGTTTCTACCTCTCAGTTCGTTTTTTTGTTTTAGTTTTTTACCATGTGGGGTTTGTTTTGTTATGCCTACCTTTCTGGGTGCCTAACCCCGGTCGATGGCAGATAAGGAAAACCCGAACCACAAAGGGGTTTTCCAGGGCTATTGCTCCCTGAAACCTCTCTGAAGGGGTCAGGTTCTTGCGCTGGTCCCTGGTAAGTCTGAACTCCTTAGCTAATGTCCCGGTCTAATATAACATACATTAGCCCGATAAGCTCCAGGGAGCCGTAGGGGCTCCCCACAGAAAACAGGCGCTGACTGAGTGAGAGTCCCAGGCGGTCTGTTGTTCCCCCACCTGTCAGGCAGGAGTGGCCACAAAGAGATAATTACCTAATTATTTCAATGTGTCTGATTGATTTTTCGTAGTTTTTTTGCTGTAATATTATTCAATAGTGTGTAGTGTGATATATTTATATAATAAAATGTGTGAATCATCGCTGTACTCAAAATTATAGTGTGCATATTGTTGATTCAATTATTATGTTCATCAAACAGTGAACAAATGCTTTGTCGGTTTTTACACTGTATACACAGGTTATATATAAGTATCTGCATGTTTTGTTCACCATAACGAACCACTAAGTTGGTATTATGAGTCAAAAAGCAACGAGGAGTGACCGCCACACACCAGCCAGCCACTCACGCCCTCCCTCAACACCTCACTCGCCCACATTCTCCTCCCACCATACTGTTTTTGCTTTTATTCACTATATACAGACGTTATATATAAGTTTCTACATTCGTGTCCACCATAACAAACCACTAAGTTGGTATTTTGAGTGGCAGTGGCAGCCCGCCACTGGCTGCTACTTCCTCCCTCCCTCAACTCACCTGACTCACCCACATTCTCCTCCCACAATACTGTTTTTGCTTTTATTCACTATATACAGATGTTATATATACAGTGGAACCTCTATTAACGAGTTTAATCCGTTCTGGCACCGAGCTCGTTACCTGGAAAACTCGTCTTTGGAAACAAATTTCCCCATTTAAAAAAAAGGAAATAAATTTAATCCGTTCCACTCCCAAAAACATCCATACTTGTATGACATTTTTTAATGTAAATATAATACTGCACATGTAATTATAAATGTTTTGTTGTAGTGTTTTAATGTTTACTTTACCTTATGAAGAGTCGTTGCTGGCTTGAGGGAGACGATAGGGAGGTGGGAAGAAGGAGAGGGGTTATAGTGTGGAAGGAGAATCCACCTCTGAGTCAGGCGGACTCTCTCTTCTTGGGATTTTCACCCCACTCCCTCCAAACACACACCGAAACTACGACGTTGGTACAACGTTCGAACAAGTTTTAACACCACCTAACCAGTTATAACAACCAATATATCAAGTTGTAACAACGTTCCAATACGTCATAAACACGTTAAGCCAAGATGTAACAACTTTATTACAAGTTGTTACACGCGGAAAATAGAGACAGTTTCGGTTTGTGTTTCCAGGGCTGGGACCGGGTTGTGGTTCACTATCACTGGCTCTTCTTTTCTCTACTTATGCAGAAAACGTGTCTATTGACAATTGCTTTTGTCTTTGTTTTAGGATGTCCCTAAAACGAGACAGCAAATTGTCATTAAACATCTTCACACACCAGGTTGTCACTGCTTGATCAGGGTGATGTCAGTGGAAGAGGCAGCATCCTCCCTTACCTCCTCATTCCCTTACTAATGGTGTAAATTGTTGATGAGGACCTGCCATACTCCCTTGTGAGATCAATCACACAGACACCACACTCATGCTTTGCTATAATTTCCTTCTTCAAATCCACAGTAATTGTATCTTTCTTCCTCTTGACAACACTATCTTTAGCAAGCAGCTTCTTTGGAGACATCGTGTGTTACAAATTGTAGTCGCAAAACCACTAAAAACCCAAAGAAAAGCGCAAATAAATCCTGAGGGATGCTTGTCGTGTGAGATACAACAACAACACTGGCGTCGGAGGCGACAGAGAATTTGCGAGAACCCGCGAGACGCTAGGAAGCACCATGTGGTTTCGCTCTTTAATAGAGACGAGCTCGTCAATAGAGAAATTTGCTGCGAGTGGCTTGCTCGTTACTGGAAAAACTCGTTAATAGAGCCACTCGTCACTTGGGTAAAAGTGACCATGTCTTTTTGGGAATAAAGTATGCAATGTGTTACAAGCTGGAAGAAAATAAGGAGGTTGAAGCAGTTGAAAAACCAGGCTTCAGGAGAGGACATTATGGTGACCTTAGAAATTTTTTTAGTGTGTATAATTGGACAGACTTGATGCTAGGCAAGGAAGTGAATGAGATGTATGTCAAGTTTTGTGAAATATATGATAAAGGCACAAAAAAATTGATACCAAAACAGAGATGCAGGGCCAGAAAACAGGATTGGTTCGACAGAAATTGTGAGGGGGCAAGAGACCAAAAGACACAAAAATGGAATCAGTATAAGAAGAGGCCAAACCCCCAAACATACCAGCGATACAAAGATGCGAGAAACAACAATACAGCAGTAAGGAGAGAGGCAGAAAGAAATTTTGAAAAAGGGATAGCGGATAAATGTAAAACAGAGCTGGGCCTATTCTACAAATTCATAAACAACAAATTGCAGGTAAAGGATAATATCCAGAGGTTGAAAATGGGAAACAGATTTACGGAAAATGAAAAGGAAATGTGTGAAACATTAAATGAAAAGGAAATGTGTGAAACATTAAATGAAAAGGAAATGTGTGAAACATTAAATGAAAAGTTCCAAAGTGTGTTTGTACAAAATGAAATCTTCAGAGAACCAGACACAATAAGAATTCCAGAGAACAACATAGAGCGGATAGAGGTGTCTAGAGATGAAGTGGAAAATATGCTAAAGGAGCTCGGTAAGAACAAAGCAGCTGGCCCAGATGGAGTTTCACCATGGGTTCTGAGAGAATGTGCATCTGAGCTCAGCATTCCACTTCACCAGATCTTTCAGGCATCCCTGTAATTACCTAAGTGTAATTAACTAAGTGTAGTTACATGATGAGAGCTACGCTCGTGGTGTCCCGTCTTCCCAGCACTCTTTGTCATATAATGCTTTGAAACTACTGACGGTCTTGGCCTTCACCACCTTCTCACTTAACTTGTTCCAACCGTCTACCACTCTATTTGCGAAGGTGAATTTTCTTATATTTCTTCGGCATCTGTGTTTAGCTAGTTTAAATCTATGACCTCTTGTTCTTGAAGTGCCAGGTCTCAGGAAATCTTCCCTGTCGATTTTATCAATTCCTGTTACTATTTTGTATGTAGTGATCATATCACCTCTTTTTCTTCTGTCTTCTAGTTTTGGCATGTTTAATGCTTCTAACCTCTCCTCGTAGCTCTTACCCTTCAGTACAGAAAGGTACTTACCTTTCTTAGCCTGTGTACAGGAATCGTAGCAGACGTGTGGAAACAGGCTAACATAGTTCCAATCTACAAAAGTGGCAGCAGGGAAGACCCCCTCAATTATAGACCTGTATCATTGACAAGTGTAATAGTGAAAGTATTGGAAAAACTAATCAAAACTAAATGGGTAGAACACCTGGAGAGAAATGATATAATATCAGACAGACAGTATGGTTTTCGATCTGGAAGATCCTGTGTATCGAATTTACTCAGTTTCTATGATCGAGCCACAGAGATATTACAGGAAAGAGATGGTTGGGTTGACTGCATTTATCTGGACCTAAAAAAGGCTTTCGACAAAGTTCCACATAAGAGGTTGTTCTGGAAACTGGAAAATATTGGAGGGGTGACAGGTAAGCTTCTATCATGGATGAAAAATTTTCTGACTGATAGAAAAATGAGGGCAGTAATCAGAGGCAATGTATCGGAATGGAGAAATGTCACAAGTGGAGTACCACAAGGTTCAGTTCTTGCACCAGTGATGTTTATTGTGTACATAAATGATCTACCAGTTGGTATACAGAATTATATGAACATGTTTGCTGATGATGCTAAGATAATAGGAAGGATAAGAAACTTAGATGATTGTCATGCCCTTCAAGAAGACCTGGACAAAATAAGTATATGGAGCACCACTTGGCAAATGGAATTTAATGTTAATAAATGTCATGTTATGGAATGTGGAATAGGAGAACATAGACCCCACACAACCTATATATTATGTGAGAAATCTCTAAAGAATTCTGATAAAGAAAGAGATCTAGGGGTGGTTCTAGATAGAAAACTATCACCTGAGGACCACATAAAGAATATTGTGCAAGGAGCCTATGCTATGCTTTCTAACTTCAGAATTGCATTTAATTACATGGATGGCGATATACTAAAGAAATTGTTCATGACTTTTGTTAGGCCAAAGCTAGAATATGCAGCTGTTGTGTGGTGCCCATATCTTAAGAAGCACATCAACAAACTGGAAAAAGTGCAAAGACATGCTATTAAGTGGCTCCCAGAACTGAAGGGTAAGAGCTACGAGGAGAGGTTAGAAGCATTAAACATGCCAAAACTAGAAGACAGAAGAAAAAGAGGTGATATGATCACTACATACAAAATAGTAACAGGAATTGATAAAATAGACAGGTAAGATTTCCTGAGACCTGGCACTTCAAGAACAAGAGGTCATAGATTTAAACTAGCTAAACACAGATGCTGAAGAAATATAAGAAAATTCACCTTCGCAAATAGAGTGGTAGACGGTTGGAACAAGTTAAGTGAGAAGGTGGTGGAGGCCAAGACCGTCAGTAGTTTCAAAGCGTTATATGACAAAGAGTGCTGGGAAGACGGGACACCACGAGCGTAGCTCTCATCCTGTAACTACACTTAGGTAATTACTCGTTAATCGAGGTTCCACTGTAAGTATCTTCATGTTTTGTAAACCACAACTGTACAACTAAGCTGATATAGTTAGTTCAGGCACTAAGAGACGTCCCTACACACAGTCAGCCAGCGGCTGCCTCCCTCACACATTCAAGGTCAGATGCACTGAAATTTCACCCCCAACAATACTGTTTGTGGTGTTATTACCCTATATACACATTATATATAAGTATTTACATGCTTTGTTCACCATAACTGTTCAACTAAGCCAGTATAATGCCCAAAGAGCATATTGGCCACCCCTACCAACATGACAAATCATGCATGCTTCGAGCGTAGCCCTCATCCTGTAACTACACTTAGGTAATTAGATGTTGCCACCCCATCACCAAAATGGGTTCTCCCCCACACTCCTTTTGCTGTTATTACACTGTATATACACTTTATATATAAGTATCTACATTCGTGTTCACCATAACACTCGCCTGGCGTTCCGCGAGCGCTATGTCATGGGTTCGTATCCTGGCCGGGGAGGATTTACTGGGCGCAATTCCTAAACTGTAGCCTCTGTTTAACGCAACAGTAAAATGTGTACTTGGATGAAAAAACGATTCTTCGCGGCAGGGGATCGTATTCCAGGGACCGTAGGATTAAGGACTTGCCCGAAACGCTACGCGTACTAGTGGCTGTACAAGAATGTAACAACTCTTGTATATATCTCAAAAAAAAAAAAAAAAAAAACCACTAAGTTGGTATGCTGAGCAGCAGTGGCAGCCCACCACTGGCTGCCACTTCCACCCTCCCTCACCTCACCTGACTCGCCACCATTCTCCTCCCACAATACTGTTTTTGCTTTTATTCACTATATACAGACGTTATATATAAGGATCTGCATGTTTTGTTCACCATAGCGAACAGCTAAGCTGGTATAGTGAGTCCAAACAGTAAACGGTGGTCACAAAGTCAGCAGACAATGCTACCTCCCTCCCCACCAAGATTACTCCTCCCACTACAGCCCTAATTATCACAACAATCCTATTATCAGAATCCTGGTCATTTTTATCAAAGTCAGGGGTCTTCTGTAATACTATCATCGCTAAATAATAGCATGAACATATATATTATGGCATTTTTAGGCGATGCTGTGGTCACAAGGTGAACAGCAGTGCTGTGAGCTCATGCTGTGTGCAGGCTTGGTGGCTCACTCAATACTGAGGCCCTCACACCCGGGAATTTGGGCCATGATTTAAAAAAAATGGCGTCTGTTTACAAGAGACCTGATGAAGGTGAGGTGAACCCTGTGTATCCGTGGGCCGTTTAAATCTTGCATAGTACCCCAATACATCATATAATGTGATGCGCATCTTGTAGCAAGTTACTCAACACATCATATGATGTGTTGCGCAGTTTAAGGGTTAAGGGTCCTCTGGTAGGTTAGGTGGGCAGGAAATTCTCCTTAACCCTTCCACTGCTCAGGGGTACTGAGGACATTTACACCCTGTGCGCATGAAATAAAAAGTAAATTTTTTTTTTTCATCTTCTAAACATGTTAACTTGTGTCCCTTGAGCACGGAAAAAATAAAAAAAAATCTTAGGTGACTTATTTTGGGCGCAATTGACTGAGGAAGTCTGGCAAAAAGTGGGCGTTGACTACTTTTTGATCGTCAGAACCGTTCAGCGTCACCCGCGCTGACAGGTGGGAGTTGCCACAAAGATATTATCACTTAATTATTTCTGTGTCTGATTGATTTTTTCTTAGTTTTTTTGCAGTAATATTATTCAATAGTGTGTACTGTAATATATTTATATAATAAAAGTGGTGAATAATCGCTATACTCAAAAGTATGGTGTGCACATTATTGATTCAATTATTATGTTCATAAAACAATAAACAAATAGTTTTGCTGCTATTACACTCTATACACAGGTTATATATAAGTATCTGCATGTTTTGGTCACCATAACGAACCACTAAGTTGGTACTGAGAGTCGAAAAGCAACGAGGAGTTACCGCCACACACCAGCCAGCCACTTGCTGCCACTCCCTCAACACACGCACTAAACTTTCTCCCCCAACAATACCATTTGTGGTGTTATTACACTATATACAGACGTTATATATAAGTATGTATATATTTTGTTCACCACAACTGTACAGCTAAGCTGATATAGTTAGTTCAGGCACTAAGAGTCGTCGCTATACACACAGTCAGCTGGTGGCTCCCTCACTCATTCAAGGTCACACACACTAAACTTTCTCCCCCAACAATACTCTTTGCAGTGTTATTACACTATACACACATATTATATATAAGTATCTACATGTTGTATGCACCATAACTGTACACCTAAGCTTATAGTGCGCCCAAAGAGCATAGTGGCCACCCTCTGCACAGCCAGACAAATTATGCAGACGACGTCACCTCCGTCACCCAAACGGCTCCTCCCAGCATAATCCTTTTGCTGTTATTACACTAATACACACATTATATATAAGTATCTATATTTGTGTTCACCATAGAGAACCACTGAGCTGGTATGATGAATGCAGACAATAACAGGTAGCCACACAGTCAGTAAACGATGCTGTCTCCCTCCGTCTCTCAGCATCACTCCTCCCACAGCGCTAATTACAACAATCCTGCTATTATCACAACCCTGGTTATTTATATCACAGTCAGGGGTCATATGTAATATTGTCATCGCTAAATAATAACAATTATATATTTATTTTGACATTTTTTGGTGATGCTGTGGTCACAAGCTGAACAGCAATGCTGTTCGCTCATGCTGCATGCGCCGGCCTTGGTTGTTCCAACAGTACTGTGCCTCTCACACCTGAGAATATTGCCCATGATATTTAAAAAAAATGGCGTCTGTTTACAAGAGCCCTGAGGAAGCTAATGTGAACCCCGTGTAGCCGCGGGCCATTTGAATCGGGCCTGGCATCCTTGGGCGTATATATACGCCATGCGCATGGTGATACATGTTACTCAAAGCATATACATATGCCATGGGCAGTTTAAGGGTTAAGTTTCAAAACGTCATGAAAAATGTTAATTGAAAGTTTCCTCTCCTAACCTTTCCGAGTAATCCAGAGGACTCGGACAGAAAATGGGACAGCACATCACTTTCGTGAGAATTTCATTGTAAATTACGTTAATTTTTGGCCATGGTGCACAAACGAGCGAAAAGCGACATTATCTTTAAGAGGACGGGTTGGAAAAACGCTGAACCGCAGATGCTGCAAACAGCAAGGACAAAATTGCAACGAAAATCGAAGAGCCAGGGCCCAGGCGGAGACCAACAAGGAAGTGAGCACCACAAGCCAAAATACGAAGCAAGAAACAGTGACGCCACATCCCGCAGAAGCGGCATACTCAGCCCCAGCAGGGCAGAATGACGCCCACTATGCCGAGTAAGGTATGAGGAGAACTAACCAGGAAGCAAACAGCACAAAAACAAAAATGAACCGCCTGAAAGGGAACACAAAGAAAAGGCCAGAGCCAGGGCGAGAAGCCTAGAACCTCCAGGCTCAACGAGAAGAAACTGTCGGGGCAGGAGAGGAGAAACGGAAGCTACATCCACCTGCATACAGGGCAACCCAGTAGCTGGAAGTGGCATACAAAGAGAAGATGAAAGAACTCAGGACCATAACTGAACACAGGGGCTGTGTAAAAGCAGGGAACTGAACATGGACAAAGTCAAACCTAGCACGAACATTAGTATAGCCAAGAAGTACAAACAAAAATACACAACAATGTGTAGTAGATAGGAAATACAGAAAAACACAAGGAAAAGACCTAAAAGACAGTCCAAGCACCAGCTAGGGACAAGAAAGTAGAAGCATCAATGTTTTGTATCTCACCTTGTATGTATGTACTTTACCTGAATAAATGTTTGATGTGATTTGATTTGAAGCAATATGAGGAACGAAGACTGAATCAGCAATTGGGAATGTAATGGACATGACCTACTACACATACAGAGAGAATCCAATGTATATGGAACGGCTCAGCCAGGCACTGCACGACGGTCAATGAATGAGTGTCATGAGGCAAGAAAAGACCCAGGCACTGAAAGACTAAAGAAAGACCTCAAAAGACGGGACTGTGCCCCACTGTGAAACAAACAACAATAAAGACGGACATAGGAAGGTCACAGGAAGAAGCACGCAATGGGCCAAACAAAACGCCACAACCAATCTCCAACACTCGTCCAAAAACCGCAAACCAGTGCCTGGCTGAAAGCGCCGCCAGATCGTATAAGCTCACCTGTAGAGCGTATGCACTATCGTGTCATGACACATCTTTGCCGAGTAATATTTCAGGAGCATCGCTAGTGGAATATGGCCAGAGCTGCAAGAGCAGGAGAAGAGGAGGAGGGTAGAGGCGGATGCGGTGCCACACACCCGGATGCAGAGAAAAGAACTAGGCGTCCTTCCCATATTTGTAATCCAGAACATCCCCAGTATCTATGGGGCTCGGACTGGAGAGATAAGAGGAGCAAAAGCAACGAATCACCCGAAAGAAAAATGACGTGGAACACCAACACTTGTGCACACCATGTTTGCTGATGATGCTAAGATAATAGGAAGGACAAGAAACTTAGATGATTGTCATGCCCTTCAAGAAGACCTGGACAAAATAAGTATATGGAGCACCACTTGGCAAATGGAATTTAATGTTAATGAATGCCATGTTATGGAATGTGGTATAGGACAACATAGATCCCACTCAAGCTATATATTACGTGAGAAATCAATAAAGAATTCTGAAAAGAAAGAGATCTAGGGGTGGTTGTAGATAGAAAACTATCACCTGAGGACTACATAAAGAATATTGTGCGAGGAGCCTATGCTACGCCTTCTAACTTCAGAATTGCTTTTAAATACATGGATGGCGATATACTAAAGAAATTGTTCCTGACTTTTGTTAGGCCAAAGCTAGAATATGCAGCTGTTGTGTGGTGCCCATATCTTAAGACACACATCAACAAACTGGAAAAGGTGCAAAGACACACTACTAAGTGGCTCCCAGAACTGAAGGGCAAGAGCTACGAGGAGAGGTTAGAGGTATTAAATATGCCAAAACTAGATGATAGAAGAAAAAGAGGTAATATGATCACTACGTACAAAATAGTAACAGGAATTGATATAATCGATAGGGAAGATTTCCTGAGACCTGGAACTTCAAGAACAAGAGGTCATAGATTTAAACTAGCTAAACACAGATGCCGAAGAAATATAAGAAAATTCACCTTCGCAAATAATGGTAGACGGTTGGAACAAGTTAGGTGAGAAGGTGGTGGAGGCCAAGACCGTCAGTAGTTTCAAAGCGTTATATGACAAAGAGTGCTGGGAAGACAGGACACCACGAGCGTAGCTCTCATCCTGTAACTACACTTAGGTAATTACACACACACACTAATAGAAATAGTGTAGAAATAATTAGTAAATTGAAAGAAAGTAATGACCATTTAAATAGCAAAGTTGTATGTCTTGAGGGTGTAGTGAAAAACTTGCGCAAGGATAAGATTCAATTGGAAACAAATTGCAAAGCCATGGAAGAAGAAAAACTCTTAAAAATAGCTTTGGAAGAAGTTAAAGTAAATTTAAACATAAATGACTACAATAGGTTAGGTAAGGAATTTCAACAGGAGAAACAGGTTTTGTCAGCACAGATGGAGGAAGTTACACAGGGAATAGAACAGTGCAAGAAAGATATGCAACTCACTTATGCACAAGTGGCCAAGGAGAAGGAAAAAATAAAAGAAGCAGTAAAGGAAGTCAAACACTGCAGCAACCAAGATAAAACAAACATTAGGCTAGAAGTGAGGAAAGAATTGGCATCTAACCCGAAGTTGGTGCAAAACACAGTTGATCGGATTAAGTCCCTGATCATTTTTGGCTGCAAAGGCGATAACATCTAGGTCAGAAAGAGCTGTAGAAGAAGCTAAAGTTGTAGATAAAATTGTTGGCCTCGTGGAAGGTCTTACAACCATAGAGAATGTCTGCGACTACAAGAGAATAGGCAGATATGTAAAAGGGAAAGATCGACCATTGAGGATCACCCTAAATGGTACCAAACAGATGGAAGAAGTACTAAGGAATGCTAGAAAATTACAAAGTGATGAGGATGGGAAAGTGTGGTCGTTAAGACGAGATCTTTCAAATGAAGATAGAGAGCAGCTGAAACTGAACCTCGCCGAGGCAAAACGTTTAAATGAGAGCAGGAGTGAAGAAGAAATCAATTCTTTTTTCTACAAAGTGATAGGGGTAGGCAGGCCAGTAAAGTGATACATAAAGGCAAACCAACAAAATCATTAGAGAGAGGGGGAGTGAAAAATAAGAAGAGGGGGAACAAGTTCCTCAAGATTGCATACACCAACATAGATGGAGTAAGATCAAAGATACTGGAGTTAAATGATATAATACAGCTGCAGACACCAGACATTGTTGTACTCACGGAGACAAAACTTGAAGATGCTATTTTAAATGAGGTCATATTCCCAAGGGGCTACTCAATTTGGAGACGGGACAGAAAAATCAGGAAAGGCGGTGGCGTTGCTGTGCTGGTAAAAGAACACCTAAAGGTGAACGAAATAGTGACTGCCAATCCACAAGAAGTTGACATAATAGCACTAGAGATCTGCCATGAGGATGATAAACTAATGATCATAAATGCATATAGTCCACCGCAAAGCAGCACATGGTCAAAGGAGGAGCTAGATAGCAAACGAGAAGGTCTTATAACAATAATGAGAGAGATCATAGCGAGAGCGGATAACGATAGTTCACGACTGTTGATAGTCGGCGACTTCAACTTGAAATCCATAGACTGGGAAGCATGTGAAGCTAAAACAGAAGATTTCTGGACCTGTAAATTTGTAGACCTCATCCTGGAAACATTCTTGTATCAACATGTTAAACAAGCTACGAGGATGAGGGAAGGGGACGTTCCCTCCATGCTAGATTTGATATTTACCAGGAAGGAGGAAGAAATATTTGACATTCAGTACCTTCCTCCCTTGGGTAAAAGTGACCATGTCTTTTTGGGAATAAAGTATGCAACGCGTTATAATCTGGAAGAAAATATGGTCGATGCAATTGAAAAACCTGACTTTAGGAGAGGGCATTATGGCAACCTTAGACAATTTTTTAGTGAGTATAATTGGACAGACTTGTTGCTAGGCAAGGAAGTGAATGAGATGTATGTCAGGTTTTGTGAAATATATGATAAAGGCACAAAAAAATTTATACCAAAACAGAGAAGCAGAACTAGGAAACAGGACTGGTTCAACAGAAAGTGCGAGAGGGCCAGAGACCAAAAGACACAAAAATGGAATCAATTCAGGAAGAGGCCGAACCCCCAAACATACCAGCAATACAAAGATGCGAAAAACAACTACACGGCAGTGAGGAGGGAGGCAGAAAGAAATTTTGAAAAAGGGATTGCAGACAAATGTAAAACAGAACCAGGTCTATTCTATAAATTCATAAACAACAAATTGCAGGTAAAGGATAATATTCAGAGGTTGAAAATGGGAAATGGATTCACGGAAAATGAAAAGGAAATGTGTGAAACATTAAACGAAAAGTTCCAAAGTGTGTTTGTACAAAATGAAATCTTTAGGGAACCAGATACAATAAGAATTCCAGAGAACAACATAGAGCACATAGAGGTGTCTAGAGACGAAGTGGAAAAAATGCTCAAGGAGCTAAATAAGAACAAAGCAGTTGGTCCAGATGAAGTTTCACCATGGGTTCTGAGAGAATGTGCACCTGAGCTCAGCATTCCTCTTCAACTGATTTTTCAGGCATCCCTGTTTACAGAAGTTGTAGCTGATGTGTGGAAAAAGGCTAACATAGTTCCAATCTACAAAAGTGGCAGCAGGGAAGACCCCCTTAATTATAGACCGGTATCATTGACAAGTGTAATAGTCAAAATATTGGAAAAAATAATTAAATCTAAATGGGTAGAACACCTGGAGAGAAATGATATAATATCAAACAGACAGTATGGTTTTCGATCTGGAAGATCCTGTGTATCGAATTTACTCAGTTTCTATGATCAAGCAACAGATATTACAGGAAAGAGATGGTTGGGTTGACTGCATCTATCTGGACTTAAAAAAGGCTTTCGACAGAGTTCCACATAAGAGGTTGTTCTGGAAACTGGAAAATATTGGAGGAGTGACAGGTACGCTTCTAACATGGATGAAAAATTTTCTGACTGATAGAAATATGAGGTCTGTGATCAGAGGCAATGTATCGGACTGGAGAAATGTCACAAGTGGAGTACCACAGGGTTCAGTTCTTGCACCAGTGATGTTTATTGTCTACATAAATGATCTACCAGTTAGTATACAGAATTATATGAACATGTTTGCTGATGATGCTAAGATAATAGGAAGGATAAGAAACTCAGATGATTGTCATGCCCTTCAAGAAGACCTGGACAAAATAAGTACATGGAGCGCCACTTGGCAAATGGAATTTAATGTTAATAAATGCCATGTTATGGAATGTGGAATAGGAGAACATAGACCCCACACAACCTATATATTATGTAATTACCTAAGTGTTTTTTTTTTTTTACCTAAGTGTAGTTACAGGATGAGAGCTACGCTCGTGGTGTCCCGTCTTCCCAGCACTCTTTGTCATATAACGCTTTGAAACTACTGACGGTCTTGGCCTCCACCACCTTCTCACTTGTTCCAACCGTCTACCACTATTTGCGAAGGTGAATTTTCTTATATTTCTTCGGCATCTGTGTTTAGCTAGTTTAAATCTATGACCTCTTGTTCTTGAAATTCCAGGTCTCAGGAAGTCTTCCCTGTCGATTTTATCAATTCCTGTTACTATTTTGTATGTAGTGATCATATCACTTCTTTTTCTTCTGTCTTCTAGTTTTGGCATATTTAATGCTTCTAACCTCTCCTCGTAGCTCTTGCCCTTAAGTTCTGGGAGCCACTTAGTAGCATGTCTTTGCACCTTTTCCAGTTTGTTGATGTGCTTCTTAAGATATGGGCACCACACAACAGCTGCATATTCTAGCTTTGGCCTAACAAAAGTCATGAACAATTTCTTTAGTATATCGCCATCCATGTATTTAAATGCAATTCTGAAGTTAGAAAGCATAGCATAGGCTCCTTGCACAATATTCTTTATGTGGTCCTCAGGTGATAGTTTTCTATCTAGAACCACTCCTAGATCTCTTTCTTTATCAGAATTCTTTAAAGATTTCTCACATAATATATAGGTTGTGTGGGGTCTATGTTCTCCTATTCCACATTCCATAACATGACATTTATTA
The DNA here is from genome assembly GCF_040958095.1 of Procambarus clarkii. Lineage (NCBI taxonomy): Eukaryota > Metazoa > Arthropoda > Malacostraca > Decapoda > Cambaridae > Procambarus > Procambarus clarkii. The sequence goes on from NW_027189140.1 coordinate 1,526,998, forward strand.
ACATTAAATTCCATTTGCCAAGTGGTGCTCCATATACTTATTTTGTCCAGGTCTTTTTGAAGGGCATGACAGTCATCTAAATTTCTTATCCTTCCTATTATCTTAGCATCATCAGCAAACATGTTCATATAATTCTGTATACCAACTGGTAGATCATTTATGTACACAATAAACATCACTGGTGCAAGAACTGAACCCTGTGGTACTCCACTTGTGACATTTCTCCATTCTGATACATTGCCTCTGATTACTGCCCTCATTTTTCTATCAGTCAGAAAATTTTTCATCCATGATAGAAGCTTACCTGTCACCCCTCCAATATTTTCCAGTTTCCAGAACAACCTCTTATGTGGAACTCTGTCGAAAGCCTTTTTTAGGTCCAGATAGATGCAGTCAACCCAACCATCTCTTTCCTGTAATATCTCTGTGGCTCGATCATAGAAACTGAGTAAATTCGATACACAGGATCTTCCAGATCGAAAACCATACTATCTGTCTGATATTATATCATTTCTCTCTAGGTGTTCTACCCATTTAGTTTTGATTAGTTTTTCCAATACTTTCACTATTACACTTGTCAATGATACAGGTCTATAATTGAGGGGGTCTTCCCTGCTGCCACTTTTGTAGATTGGAACTATGTTAGCCTGTTTCCACCCGTCTGCTACGATTCCTGTACACAGGGATGCCTGAAAGATCAGGTGAAGTGGAATGCTGAGCTCAGATGCACATTCTCTCAGAACCCATGGTGAAACGCCATCTGGGCCAGCTGCTTTGTTCTTACCGAGCTCCTTGAGCATTTTTTCCACTTCGTCTCTAGACACCTCTATGTGTTCTATGTTGTTCTCTGGAATTCTTATTGTATCTGGTTCTCTAAAAATTTCATTTTGTACAAACACACTTTGGAACTTTTCGTTTAGTGTTTCACACATTTCCTTTTCATCTTCCGTGAATCTATTTCCCATTTTCAACCTCTGAATATTATCCTTTACCTGCAATTTGTTGTTTATGAATTTATAGAATAGACGTGGTTCTGTTTTACATTTGTCCGCAAACCCTTTTTCAAAATTTCTTTCTGCCTCTCTCCTCACTGCCGTGTAGTTGTTTCTCGCATCTTTGTATCGCTGGTATGTTTGGGGGTTCGGCCTCTTCCTGTATTGATTCCATTTTTGTGTCTTTTGGTCTCTAGCCCTCTTGCAATTTCTATTGAACCAATCCTGTTTCCTAGTTCTGCATCTCTGTTTTGGTATAAATTTTTTTGTGCCTTTATCATATATTTCACAAAACTTGCCATACATCTCATTCACTTCCTTGCCTAGCATCAAGTCTGTCCAATTATACTCACTAAAAAAATTTCTAAGGTCACCATAATGTCCTCTCCTGAAGTCTGGTTTTTCAACTGCTTCAACCTCCTTATTTTCTTCCAGCTTATAACGCATTGCATACTTTATTCCCAAAAAGACATGGTCACTTTTACCCAAGGGAGGAAGGTACTGAATGTCAAATATCTCTTCCTCCTTCCTGGTAAATATCAAATCTAGCATGGAGGGAACGTCCCCTTCCCTCATCCTCGTAGCTTGTTTAACATGTTGATACAAGAATGTTTCCAGGATGAGGTCTAAAAATTTACAGGTCCAAAAATCTTCTGTATTAGCTTCATATGCTTCCCAGTCTATGGATTTCAAGTTGAAGTCACCGACTATCAACAGTCGTGATCTATCGTTATCCGCTCTCGCTATAATCTCTCTCATTATTGTTATAAGACCTTCACGTTTACTATCTAGCTCCTCCTTTGACCATGTGCTGCTTGGCGGTGGACTATATGCATTTATCATCATTAGTTTATCATCCTCATAGCAGATCTCTAGTGCTATTATGTCAACTTCTTGTGGATTGGCAGTCATTATTTCCTTCACCTTTAGGTGTTCTTTTACCAGCACAGCAACGCCACCGCTTTTCCTAATTTTTCTGTCCCGTCTCCAAATTGAGTAGCCCCTCGGGAATATGACCTCATTTAAAATTACATCTTCAAGTTTTGTCTCCGTGAGTGCAACAATGTCTGGTGTCTGCAGCTGTATTACATCACTTAACTCCAGTATCTTCGATCTCACTCCATCTATGTTGGTGTATGCAATCTTCAGGAACTGGTTCCCCCTCTCCTTATTCTTCACTCCCCCTCTCTCTATTGATTTTGTTGGTTTGCCTTTATGTACCACTTTACTGGTTTGCCTATCCCTATCACTTTGTAGAAAAAAGAATTTATTTCTTCTTCATTCCTGCTCATTTAAATGTTTTGCCTCGGCGAGGTTCAGTTTCAGCTTTTCTGTGAAAAATCTTTAAAGAATTCTGATAAAGAAAGAGATCTAGGGGTGGTTCTAGATAGAAAACTATCACCTGAGGACCACATAAAGAATATTGTGCGAGGAGCCTATGCTATGCTTTCTGACTTCAGAATTGCTTTTAAATACATGGATGGAGATATACTAAAAAAATTGTTCTTGACTTTTGTTAGGCCAAAGCTAGAATATGCAGCTGTTGTGTGGTGCCCATATCTTAAGAAGCACATCAACAAACTGGAAAAAGTGCAAAGACATGCTACTAAGTGGCTCCCAGAACCGAAGGGCAAGAGCTATGAGGAGAGGTTAGAAGCATTAAATATGCCAAAACTAAAAGACAGAAGAAAAAGAGGTGATATGATCACTACGTACAAAATAGTAACAGGAATTGATAAAATCGACAGGGAAGATTTCCCGAGACCTGGAACTTCAAGAACAAGATGTCATAGATTTAAACTAGCTAAACACAGATGTCGAAGAAATATAAGAAAATTCACCTTCGCAAATAGAGTGGTAGATGGTTGGAACAAGTTAAGTGAGAAGGTGGTGGAGGCCAAGACCGTCAGTAGTTTCAAAGCGTTATATGACAAAGAGTGCTGGGAAGACGGGACACCACGAGCGTAGCTCTCATCCTGTAACTACACTTAGGTAATTACAAATGTGTGGTGCTGGTACGGATGTACTGGTGCTGGGTACGGCTGTGCAGGTGCTGGGTACGGCTGTGCAGGTGCTGGGTACGGCTGTGCTGGTGCTGGGTACGGCTGTGCTGGTGCTGGGTACGGCTGTGCAGGTGCTGGGTACGGCTGTGCAGGTGCTGGGTACGGCTGTGCTGGTGCTGGGTACGGCTGTGCTGGTGCTGGGTACGGCTGTGCTGGTGCTGGGTACGGCTGTGCTGGTGCTGGGTACGGCTGTGCTGGTGCTGGGTACGGCTGTGCTGGTGCTGGGTACGGCTGTGCTGGTGCTGGGTACAACTGTGCTGGTGCTGGGTACGACTGTGCTGGTGCTGGGAACGGCTGTGCTGGTAACGGCTGTGCTGGTGCTGGGAACGGCTGTGCTGGTGCTGGGAACGGCTGTGCTGGTGTGCTGGGTACGGCTGTGCTGGTGCTGGGAACGGCTGTGCTGGTGCTGGGAACGGCTGTGCTGGTGCTGGGAACGGCTGTGCTGGTGCTGGGTATGGCTGTGCCCATGCTGGGTACGGTTGTGCTCGTGCTGGGTACGGCTGTGCTCATGCTGGTAACGGCTGTGCTGGTGCTGGGTATGGCTGTGCTCATGCTGGGTACGGTTGTGCTGGTGCTGGGTACGGCTGTGCTCATGCTGGTAACGGCTATGCAGGTGCTGGGTACGGCTGTGCTCATGCTGGGTACGGCTGTGCTCGTGCTGGGTACGGCTGTGCTCATGCTGGTAACGGCTATGCTGGTGCTAGGTACAGCTGTACTCATGCTGGGTACGGTTGTGCTCGTGCTGGGTACGGCTGTGCTCATGCTGGTAACGGCTATGCTGGTGCTGGGTACGGCTGTGCTCATGCTGGGTACGGCTGTGCTCATGCTGGGTACGGCTGTGCTCATGCTGGTAACGGCTGTGCTGGTGCTGGGTATGGCTGTGCTCATGCTGTGTACGGCTGTGCTTGTGCTGGGTACGGCTGTGCTCATGCTGGTAACGGCTATGCTGGTGCTGGGTACGGCTGTGCTCATGCTGGGTACGGCTGTGCTCGTGCTGGGTACGGCTGTTCTGGTTGATTTTCTGCTACTAGTTTGTGAAAAATATTGACTCATTTTCATTTGTTTCCTTCCTTTTGTCATGTCCTTGAGACAAATAACTTTCATCATCCTTAGGTGTTGATAAAAGCTAGTGGGTTATTATGATTATTTTTCCACTGGCGGCCAAACATGTCACTTGCAGAAAAAGCTAATGGCACTGGATGCCTACTGTATGAATGAAGACTAGGTCTATACACCCTGCAGTAGGCTGGTGTTTAAGCCAGACCCAGTAACATAAATTTCATTCAAATATTGGATTTACATCAAATTATATATTTTTGGGTTATATATTTAGTTTAGTAACATTGTTAGAATAATGAGATATAAAAAACTCCTTTTAGAACCGATTTATTAATTTTATTATTTCGAGGCTGTAGTCACTGAACTGTGGCGACGAAATTGAACGAAAAACGCATGGTGGTGTGCGCACGGATTAGACCCGTCCACTCGCTCTAGAGTTATTGTTCCAATAGCATAATGTAATTTCTCAAATAGCAGATGTCTATCATATTACAGTACATTTTCGGTTTTATTTAGTTTTGTTTAATTCGAATAATAAAAAGCTATTACAGTAAAACACTGGTTTTAGAAATGATTTATTAATTTGAACCTTTTAAAGTCATGAGTCACTGAACTATGATGACACAGACGAAAGTGAGTGAAACCTCACTGTAAAGTGAGGTTTACAATACAGTATTCTCTTGTCTGTCCACCCTCACTCATCTTGTTTCATCACAGAAAATGTCTATAAGGAGATTTTACCACATGTAGCTAGGTAATCACGGTTCAGCCTTTAAATTAATGTACAAAGATACGTGTGCCAGAAATCAGTGAACGAAAATACTGGAAACTCAGTCGTTCACTTGTGTGGATCACTCTGACTGGTGTTTGGTTAATATGCTTTACTTACTGTGTGGACCATTCTGGCTGGTGTTTGGTTCATATGGTTCACTTGTTGTGTAATCCACTTGTGTGATCCAACTTGTCTTATGAAGGAATTATTAATTGTAATCTGTGATTGGATGAGAAAGTTTTCCACCATTCTGTGAACTCTGTCCCAACATCGTAAGCTTGTGGACCACTTGTGGTCCACATGTGTGGTCCACTTGTGTGGTCCACATGTGTGGTCCACATGTGTGGTCCACTTGTGTGGTCCACTTGTGTGGTCCACTTGTGTGGTCCACTTGTGTGGTCCACTTGTGTGGTCCACTTGTGTGGTCCACTTGTGTGGTCCACTTGTGTGGTCCACTTGTGTGGTCCACTTGTGTGGTCCACTTGTGTGGTCCACTTGTGTGGTCCACTTGTGTGGTCCACTTGTGTGGTCCACTTGTGTGGTCCACTTGTGTGGTCCACTTGTGTGGTCCACTTGTGTGGTCCACTTGTGTGGTCCACTTGTGTGGTCCACTTGTGTGGTCCACTTGTGTGGTCCACTTGTGTGATCAAACTTGTCATATGAGGGAATCATTAATTGTAATCTGTAATAGAATGGGAAAGTTTTCCACCAGTCAGTGAACTCTTCCTGGACATCGTAAGCACCCCAGTCCCTACCCAATAAGCAAATACCAGTCCCTACCCAAGGCCAAACAAGGGCCCCAAGCCCCAGCTGGCCCCAAGGGTGAGGCAAAAGCCAAGCAGCAAGAACCTCTACAGGAATGGTTCCTGAACACCCCAGGGAAGATAACCCTGTCACGCAGGGGCAGTACTCACAGGACGCTTAGGGAAGGAAGCCCTTAAGTGCATGCAGCCCCGGTACTGATGAGGAACACCTGGCCACCGCACAACACAACACAACACACGGCAGTGAACGCCATGAAGGCAAACATCGCCTAGGAAACTGAGGCCAGAGAAGCATCTGTCCTGTTTGACATTAGCTTATGAACTGGTGCTAGGCAGCTGGAACGGTGAGGTCCAGGGCTCCTACTCTCGGGGCGGGGAGGGCAGCGCGGACAATCGGCGCACCAGTAAAGTGTGATGTTTGCTTGTTTGCTTGTTTCCTTGGGATTGTTTTTTCCTCTCTGTTCGGATTTTTTTGTTTTAGTTTCTTACCATGTATAGTTTGTTTTGTTATGCCTACCTTTCTGGGTGCCTAACCCCGGTTGATGGCAGGTAAGGAAAACCCCCAACAACAGGGAGGTTTTCCGGGGCCATTGCTCCCTGAAACCTCTCTAAAGGGGCCAGGTTCTGGCGCTGGTCCCTGGTAGGTCTGAACTCCTTAGCTAATGTCCCGGTCTAACATAACATACATTAGCCCGATAAGCTCCAGGGAGCCGTAGGGGCTCCCCACAGAAAACATAATGTAGGGAAGTACAAAACAAAATATACAAAACCTTAAAAAAAAAAATAAACTAGCCATCTAAGAAAATTTATTAATTAATAACTATTTAAAATCAATACTGTACCTCAGTTTTTTGCTGAGTGTGCATCTTTTCATAGATGTTTATGCACTTCATTGCAAACTTATATGCTTTTTTCAACCGTTTTACTCTATCAACAGCATTTCTATGAGATTCACTTCTGCAATTCGCCAACTCTGTAAAACAGGTGAAAGATTAGTTAAGTATCCATTTCTAAAATTACATGAAACAAAGGCCTTATATAAGTTATTTGTACAATATTTAAATATATATATTGTTTGATATTTAACCCTTAAGTTGCGCAACACATCATATGATCGATTGAGTGACTTGCTATAAATTGCGCATCCCATCATATGATTCATCTTGAGGTTATCTTGAGTTGATTTCGGGGCTTTTAGTGTCCCCGCGGCCCGGTCCTCGACCAGGCCTCCACCCCCAGGAAGCAGCCCGTGACAGCTGACTAACTCCCAGGTACCTATTTACTGCTAGGTAACAGGGGCATTCAGGATGAAAGAAACTTTGCCCATTTGTTTCTGCCTCGTGCGGGAATCGAACCCGCGCCACAGAATTACAAGTCCTGCGCGCTATCCACCAGGCTACGAGGCCCCTCTTAATGATGTATTGGAGTACTACGCAAGATTTAAACGGCTCGCAGATACACGGGGTAAACCTCACGTTCATCAGGGCTCTTGTAAACAGACGCTATTTTTTTTTTTTAATCGTGGGCCAAATTCCCGGGTGTGAGGGCCTCAGTATTGAGTGAGCTACCAAGCCTGACACACGCAGCATGAACTCACAGCACTGCTGTTCAGCTTGTGACCACAGCATTGCCTAAAAATGCCATAATATACATGTTCATGCTATTATTTAGCGATGATATTACAGAAAACCCCTGACTGTGATAAAAGTGACCAGGATTCTGATAATAGCAGTATTGTTGTGATAATTAGCGCTGTAGTGGGAGGAGTAATCTAGGTGGGGAGGGAGGTAGCATTGTCTGCTGACCCCTGTGTGACCATCTTTTACTGTCTGGACTCACTATACCAGCTTAGTTGTTCGCTATGGTAAACAAAACATGCAGATACTTATATATAACGTCTGTATATAAAAGCAAAAACAGTATGGTGGGAGGAGAATGGTGGCGAGTCAGGTCAGGTGAGGGAGGGAGGGAGTGGCAGCCAGTGGCGGGCTGCCACTGGCTGCCACTCCGCATACCAACTAAGTGGTTCGTTATGGTGAACATGAATGTAAATACTTTTAATGAAGGAAAGGAAAATAGGGACTTACCCAGGAGGCAGCTGCCGCAAACTCCCCAATGCAAAGTCGAGACAACTGGCTGTAACCTGCGACCCAAAGCAATACAAGAACGCCAAGGAGCAGAGATGTTCACCAAATAAAGGGCGGCCAGGACCCTGTTCGACTTCCAAAATCCACGAGCCCGAATATGTGCCCAAGACATATTATCAAACACGGCAGCCAAAGCCGCAAACTTCCTAACGTCATGGGCACGAGGATAGACCGCAGGCTGGCTAGACTTAATAACCCTGCGGACAACCTGGGAGACCCGAGCCCTGGAACAGGGAATGAGGGAAACCGGATCAACCCAAAGCGCATCCCCAGCCACCCCGGCTGAAGCGCGCAGGTAACGGCGAAGTGCTGCAACTGGACACAACACATGATGCACCCCCGACCGAACCAACCAAGCATCAATTACCCACGAACCCCTCCGGAAAGCAGTCATCTCGTTCTTCGCCAGAAAAGATGGAGAAGGCTGCAAACGGACAAACCTACCCCCAGGACCAAAAGAGCAGAAACCCCTGCGCCGGAGGAGAGCATGAAGCTCCCCCATCTGGCCCCCAGAGGCCAATGGCAACTACAACAAAGCCTTGGAAAAACATTCTGGAACCGAAGCGGCCACCACAAACCGAGGAGAGGATAGATAGGAGAGCACCCTGTCCAAGGACCAGGATGGCTCAGGAGGCGCATGAGCAGGCCGGAGGTGAAACATAGCACGGGAAAGCTTACGAAACAGGGCGGATGTGACGTCTACCCCGAAAGCTAGCTTGAGCAGCTCCGCCAGCGCTGCACGATATGAGGCGACAGTATTAGGCATCAAATGACGGTCCTCAAAAAGCCAAGAAAGAAAGAAAGGACAAGACAACCTGATCCGAAAGAAAAGGCAACCTACGAAGAGCCAGAAAATGGCAAAAAGAATGCCAGGAAACTTCATACTGTAGCTGAGATGAAGCTCTCAGGTGGGACACCATGAACAAAGTCACCTGATCACCATAGAATTGGTGATACACCAGGTCAAAAAGACTAGACGCGAAGAGCAGAAGAGAAGGTCGAACCAGCCCCGTACCGGATCGGACCGACCTGCTGAAAGAGGCGGAGCCGCGGGAAACATCCCGGGTTCGGGCACCGAGCCAACAACACTGGAAACCCACAAGGACTACTCTCACTGGGAATGTCTCCAACCAAACCAGAACCCGAAGCAACAGCTGGACCAGGGGGAAGAGGTACAGGTAACCCCACCTCGACCAGTCCTGCCTAAAGGCATCCACCGCGAATGCCTCGCAGTCGGGGAAGGGCGTCACGTAGATTGGGAGACGTCGAGACCACGCCGGCGCGAAGAGGTCCACATCTGGGAGACCGTATGTCTGGCAGATCCAACGAAACGAGTCGTCGTCGACTGTCCACTCCATGGACAGGGGATGGAAGCGAGTGTCCACCAGAATGTTGGACACTCCCCAGACATGAACCGCATGGAGAGCCAAACCCCAAGAATCCAGCAGACGAACCACTCAAAGGGACGAACCCTAAAGAGCCAAGGACCGAAGAGAACCCCCGCGGTTCAAGCAATAAACCACTGGAGAACAGTCCAAATGGAGGCGAATGGTCGATCCCTGAGCGAACCGAACCCTCCGAAGCGCGAACCAGACAGCCGCGAACTCCCGAACCGTGCTGTGAGCCCGACAGAAGGATGGACCCCACCGTCCCTGGCCTGCCTGGTGAGCACTGGTCACAAAGCCCCAGCCGAGAGACAACGCATCCATGAACACATCGAGCGAGGGCTCGGGAAGGCGCCAAGGCACCGAACCCCGAAAACCCCGAAGAGGAAGCCGGTGATGCAGCAACCGACACAAGGCCCCCGGAGGACGAACCCAACGATCGCGAGAGAGGCGGAAGGGACGTCCCCGAAGGAACCAAAACAGACGCCGAAGCCAAACCCGACCAGGCGGGTAGACTAGCACAGCGAAGTTTAGACTCCCACACAACCGCTCGAGCAACTGCTGAGTGACCCGGGACCCCATCAGAAACAGCCGACGGCGGTCCCGCAGCCGCCACAATGCCTCTGGAGGGAGAGACAAAGAAGTGGTCCGAGAATCCCAAACAACACCCAGCCAGGTCCGAACCTGGTACGGAACCAGATGGGACTTCCTCCAGTTCACCAGGAACCCGAACCTGGCGAGCTGGGAAAGAACCATATCCCTGGCGAGCAGACAAGCTGACTGACTGGGAGCTCACACCAGCCAGTCATCGAGAGAGGCCAAAACCCAAATCCCTAGAAGACGCAGATGGGTCACCACAACCCGGGTCAGACGTGTCAAAACGTGAGGTGCCAGATTCAAGCCAAAAGGTAGGCATCGAAAATGGTAAGCGTGATGCCCCACCACAAAACCTAACCAGTCCCTGAACCCTGGATGAATAGGAACGTGCCAATAGGCGTCCTTGAGGTCCAGGGACACCATCCAGGCACCCGGCTCCAACAGAAGCCGAACCTGAGACAGTAGTCATCCGAAAGGAGGGGCAAGGAATCCAAGTGCACCCACTCCAAAACGACTTGACGAACTGCAGGAGAAGAAACCTGCCCTGTTGTAACACTGTAAAAGTGTTTGGTTTAGTTTAATACATACATAGAGTACATGAGTCACAGACAAGGATCTGAGAGGCGCCAGTTTGTCGGCCTGAGATCTCACACCTCAAAGCGTTAATGACCTCAAGTGACCTGAGGTCAGATCATGAGAATTTCACCTTGCTTCCGCTAAGCTTATAATTGTAGTCTGGTAGCCTTCAAACATGCCGACGTTTAAGGAGTGGCTTGGTAGTGCCGGAGGCTATCTACTTGTGGGCGGAGTTAGTACTAGGGTCCCCAATATATACTGAGGGAGCATAGAGCATTGGCATCAAGACAGAACGGCAGTCAGCAGAGCAGAGCAGACGGCCCTAGCAGGGAGGCTGTCGGCCGGCAGGGCGGGAGTCTCCGTCAACTACAGACCCCCCCCCCCTCTCTATCCAGCTATAGGCACACACTTGGTGAGTTGAGCAGTAAGGTGACTTGGTCGTGTTTTACAAGTGTTGTGTGAAGATCAGGGGCAGTCAATTGTAGTGTTCTCAGATTCTTGGAGGATGACTCACTTTGAATACTAATCTTTAACATTTTAAGTGGATTGCTTATATTATGATACTTAGTATGTGAAATATATGAACTTATTATTTAAATCGTCTTTGTTCCCTAGAGCTTTGAGTTGAGGTGAGAAAGCCTCGGTGGTTACTAGATTCAAGATATTAATGAGTACATGTTTGGAGTTGATACATGGTACAGAGGGAACATACTAATAATGAACTCATGATAACATCCTTTGAGAATTTTGTGATACAGGCAAGTTCCATTCCTTGTCTTGTATGTAATGATCATGAATGGATGGTGGCAGCATTTCGTCTTCTACTATCTACTTTCTACTTCTACTATCTACTCTTCTACTTCTACCTATCTATACCTCTCCCTCCACCCCTCTCTGAACTCTCGCTTTCAACTAATGACCCTCCTCGCAACTCCCACCTCTCTACCTCTCACCCCAAACCCTCACTAATTACTTCACTATTCATTTCTTTCCTTTCGTTTTCTCTTATACGTTTGTGGCAATGATTCGGTATTCTAGAGTTCTCTCTAGAGTTTCGGGTAACTGATCAAGTGACGGCGCCTTGTAGTCTTAGCACCTAGGTAGTCGAATACCTAGGTTACAAGGTGTTGAACCAGAGAGGTTGCCTTAGGAACTCTGGGAGTGCTCTAGAATAGTTAGCTAAATGGGGACGGGATAACGGACTAGAGAGAGCTGTTTCCCCCGGTCTCGTTAGTTAACTGGGGGGTGGAATAATGGACAAGATAGAGCTATTTCCCCCACCCCCCCGTTACACTGTTAGCCATGAACCCCCCAAAGGAGGGATAGTCGCCCAACGCCACCGCAGGCCGGATGACACGACTGAAAAGGTCCACAAATCGTGGGACCAAGCGTGGGCAAACAGAGCGAGCCTCCCCCCCATCACCCCATCAACGGGGCAAACCACGAAAGGGCCGACGCCCCTTACAAGAACCCAACCGTCAAACAGGGAGATGCGATCACTGCGCCGACCAGACGATGCTGGTCCCGAAAGGAACAACGGCTCAGAAACTGGCACCAATGGCCTGCCTCGACCAGCGGAACCCGGAACCCTAGCACGACCCCTCTGAAACTGCCGAGAACGACCGCTTCGGAGAATCAACAAGTCCGCCATAGGACGACAACTAGACGAAGTTGCATGCAGAAACTGAGAGACCGCAGTCTCTACAAACAGCAACGGACAAAACGGAGACGAAAACCTAAGAGCCAAGCAGATTCAAAAAGGAGGGCGAGCACCACCTGATGGCATGCGAGGCGAGAAGCAAAAAACAGAGACACCGCTTCCTTCAAGATGGGCGCAAAGAGCTTCAACATTGCAGCCGATGCCCTAGCTGCTGAAGTCAGCGCCCCAGATGAAGGCCCTTCATGCAACGCTCCTACATCCTCCTCAAGCCAAGCAGAAGACAGCCCGAGAAGGGAAAAGAAGAGCAAGACCGAAGCCAAATGTCCATGGGAGCGCAACTCCTCCGCAACCAACAAAGCCGAAAGCTGAGGAACCTGCACGTGAAGCTGGAAAAGGCCAACATCCCGAGAAAGCACGGGTGCGAACAAACACACGTTAACCCTCAGACCGCTAGGGGCCCAAATGGAATTCACACCCACAGGCGCAACAAAAAAAAAAAATCCAAAAAATTCTTTCGTCTTATAGAAGTGTTCATTTTTGTTCCCTGATCACGGAAAAAATAAAAAAAAAAATCGTAGGTGGCATATTTTAGCCGCAATAGGGTAGGGAAGTGTGGCAAAAAAGGGGCGTTGGCAGAGCCTTCGCCAGACGAGGTCTACTCCGCCCGAGCTGTCAGACGGCAGTTGCCACAAATATATTATTACCTAATTATTTCAATGTCTCTGATTTTTTCTTAGTTTTTTGCAGTAATATTATTCCATACAGTGAATTGTGGTATATTTATATTATAAAATGTGTGAACCATCGCTGTACTCAAAATTATGGTGTGCATATTAGTGATTCAATTATTATGTTCATAAAACAATAAACAAATAGTTTTGCTGTTGTTACACTATATACACAGGTTATATATAAGTATTTGCATGTTTTGTACACCATAACGAACTACTAAGTTGGTCTTGTGAGTCAAAAAGCAACGAGGAGTGACCGCCAAACACCAGCGAGCCACTCACTGCCACTCCCTCCCTCAACACCACCACACTCACCCTCATTCACCTCCCACAATACTCTTTCTGTATTTATTCACTATACACAGACGCTATATATATGTATTTACATGTTTTGTTCACCATAACTGTACATCTAAGCTTGTATGGTGAATAAAAGCCATAAGACGTAGCTACTCACACAGTCAGCTGATCGGCGGCCGCCCTCAAGGCCAGACGCACTAATATTTGTCCTTCAACAATATTGTTTGTGGTGTTATTACGCTATATACACACATTATATATAAGTATCTACCTATTTTATTCACCATACCTGAACAAATAAGCTGGTATGGTGCCCAAAGACCATAGTGGCCATCAGTAAACAACACGCCAAGTCGTGCAGACGACGCTCCTCCCTCACCAAAATGGCGGCTCCCAACCTACTCCTCTCACTGTTATCTCACACTATACACACGTTATATATAAGTATCTACATTTGTGTTCACCATATCGAACTACTAAGCTGGTATGGTGAGTGCAGTCAATAAATGGTGGCCACACACAGCCAGAAAACGACGCCACAACCCTCCCTCCCACAGCCTTACTCCTCCCTCCATGGAGCACAGCGCTAAATATCACCACAATCCTGCTATTATCAGAATCCTGGTCAGTTTTATCACAGTCAGGGGGCTTCAGTAATACTATCACTGCTAAATAATAGCAGTATCATTTATATTATGGTATTTGTAGGCGATGCTGTGGTCACAAGCTGAACAGCGGTGCTGTGAGCTCGTGTTGCGTGCGCCACCCTTGGTGGCTTGCTCAATACTGACGCTGTAACACCCAAGAATGTTGGCCTGGATTTTTTTCTAGGCGACATCTGGCAACTATCGGTCGTGGCTGTACTATAGCTGCCCCTATCCCAGGCAGGGCGTTTAAATTATAGCGCTAGACACGAAATCATATATAAATGATGTGCGCGGTTTTGGTTTTGTCACTGATATCATTTATATATGATATGCGCGGTTTGAGGGTTAAGGTGCTCAAACTCGCCCCCAAGTAAACCTGCATAAAAGTAGAAGTTTCCCACCAATCAAGTGTGCGGGTCCGACAGAACCCATGACACGCCCCCAACAAAAAGAAAGGGCAGTCTGCCGGCCAGGAAGACTCCGGAACCTCCAAACGCACTCAAAACTGGGAAGAGGAACCGAACTCAAACGAGGACGGATCCATAGCAGAGGCATAACCCGGGTCTCGCAAGAGGTATGCAGCAAGAACTTCCCGAGCCACCTTTGCGGAGATATGAGAAGTAGAAAACCTCTGGGAAGACGGATCCGAGGTACCCAAAGGCGCCCGGAATTGAACCCGGGAAGGAGCCGAACCGAAATCATACTCATACAGGGAAGGGGGGGGTAAGAAAATCCCTCCCCATGCAACAATAAGCCCCGTGAGGAAGGCAAAAGCACCCAAGCGGGGTCAAAGGGGGCTCAAGGCTCCCAGGTTAACTCCTCCCAGCCCCAGGATCCCCCACGTCGGGACCCGGGGCAGAGCCGTCCTCCAAACCCTCTACCCCTGAAGAAAAGGTAGAGTCCAAGGGAAAGGCAGACAAGAAAGGGGTCTGCTGGTGAGACCCAGAATCCTCGGCAGGAGGAACCGGCTCAAATGCCTCCGTCCCCGACCCAGATGGGGCAGCCCCCGAGGCAGCCCGAGTCTCAGTACCAACTAAACCCTGTGCCGAGGCCGAAACCCTCAGACGTTTTGGAGCTGGACACGGGGGTGGGGGGTGGAGGGAGGTGCAGGAAGAACCACAGGGGAAGGACCAGGGGGCGCGGCAGGAGCCAAAGCCAAAGCGACTAACACCCCCAGGTCAGGGTCCCTAAAACCAAAATGGGGCAGCCTCGGGGCATCCGGGGGGGAAACCAACCTAGCATGTTGCAATAACCTAAACCTAACATGCAACGCTGATGCTGCCTGTACCCTAACAGGAAAATCCTCAGGGTAAAACTGGAGCACAAGCAGAGAACATGACTCGCAAGACTCCGGGTCAAAGGTGTCATTGACCCAACAGGCAGCATGACGGAGGCAAAACAGGTGACTGTCACCCTGAGACAAGGGCACACTGCAACCTTCAAACCCGCACAAGACAGGTTGGAACTCGGGAGACGCATCCATGGGTCCCCGAGCCCCGACAGGGGTTTCCAAGGCCCGTAGGGGTAACAACTACGGGAAGCCCCGGAAAGGTGTTGCTAACCAGTTAAGAAACACAAACAAAACAAGGGGTAGATTATAATACTGAAAACCCCTGGGACGTGTACAAGCATGGGGGTCTAGCAGAGGGCCACCAAAACAATACCAGGGGAACTGTAGACCCACGAGGCAGAACCTCCACCAGGCAAACAAAAAAACAAAAGAAAAACCCCGCAAAAGTACACCGTCCCCAGAGGCAACAGGAACCGATCACCGCTTAGGTGGCAGGCCGCGCAACACCTTGACGCCCTAACCAGCACAATACCAGTCCCTATCCAAGGCCAAACAAGGGCCCCAAGCCCCAGCTGGGCCCAAGGGCGAGGCAAATGCCGAGCAGCAAGAACCCCTATGGGAGCGGTTCCCGAACGCCCCAGGGAAGATAACTCTGACACGCAGGGGCAGTACTCACAGGGCGCCAAGGGAAGGCAGCCCCTAAGCGCATGCAGCCCCGGCACTGATGAAGTACTCCTGGCCACCACACACCACACAAAAACAGTAGAGAACGCCACATGAGGCAAATACCAACCAGGAATTTGAGGCCAGAGAAGCGTCTATCCTTGTTGACACTGGCTTGCGAACTGAAGGCAGCCGGCGTGGTGAAGTCCGGGGCACCCCCTCCCCCTTCGCGGGGAGGGGAGGGCTGCACGGACGACCGGCGTGGAAGTAAATTGATTGTTTGATTGTTTCCTTGGGATTGCAGACAGTTTCTACCTCTCTGTTCGGTTTTTGTTGTAGTTTCTTACCATGTGGGGTTTGTTTTGTTACGCCTACCTTTCTGGGTGCCTAACCCCGGTCGATGGCAGATAAAGAAAACCCTCAACCATATGGGGTTTTCCAGGGCCATTGCTCCCTGAAACCTCTCTGAAGGGGCCAGGTTCTGGCGCTGGTCCCTGGCAGGTCTAAACTCCATAGCTAATGTCCCGGTCTAACATAACATACATTAGCCCGATAAACTCCAGGGAACCGTAGGGGCTCCCCACAGAAAAGTACACAATTAGGGAAGCAATATTCCACTGGGCTAGGCTTTGGAATAAAGTGAAAGAAACTACACTAACAAATTCATGGAAGAAACTGTTAACAGAGAAGCCTAGATGTGATAGTGAATTCACCAATGATTTTGAAGGGTTTGAAGAAACGATCCAAACAATGTTACTCCAAGCTGGTCAGGGTGTACAAGTGAATGATATCAATGAATGGTTAGAAAATGATTACGATCCTGGTTATGAATTGTTAACTGAAGAACAGATTGCTCAAAGTGTTCTCGGAAATGACTCTGATGATTCTGATGATGACTTGGACGATGTTGGTGAGGCTCTGCCTAGAGGTGTCGGATATCAGAAAAGATTGGAACAAATTTAGGAACTCATTGAATATTCAAGAAAAAGTAAACATGAGGTTGTTGGAAATATTTATGTACACTTCACAGCTTTTAACCCTTTAACTGTGCCGCCTCCAAATATGACACCCCCCTCCAGTGTGCAGGAAATATATTCTCTAAAAAAAAAAAAAAAAAATTTCAAAAGTGTCAAAAACCCTTCCCTCAGTATGGGTATGTCAAAAAAAAAAATCGAAATTGTACTTTGGCTGTTATGGGGTCTGTAAGTTGGTGCGTGACGTTATCATTCCCCGTTCGTCCGTGACGTACGCTCCCGGGACCAGAAGGGCGCCCGGGGCGGGGCGCACGAGTTGCCGCGAATATATTTTTGTTCATTTTTTGCGCACAGTTCCAAATACATTTTATTTGTTTTTACGTGCTAATCCTATGTATAATGAACACGTACACTATATAATGGAGTAAAACATCCGTATTGTCCGAGGACACTGTGTTACGTGCATGACACTTGTGTACACATATTTACCATGTATCATGCTAATTTATGTATATATACAATCTATTTACAGATTATACACTGTCACACACTATATACATTCACCATCAACACACTCAGAACACTGCGAGTGTGAGCTGCCACACCCAGCCAGTTCTCCCTCACTTCTCCAACATTGTATTCGCCAACATTTCCCCTCCCATCATACAGTTATTCACACCAATGTTTCATGTTCATTTATGTATATTTACAACATATGTACACACTATACACTGTCACACACTATATACATTTACCATCAACACATTCAGAACATCGCGAGTGTGAGCAGCCACACCCAGACAAGCCCTCCCTCACTCCAACACAGCTCTTCCCACCATACTGTTATTGTTTTTATTACACTATTTACACATGTTATATATACCTATCTACATGTTTTATTTACCAGAACTATGCAAGTAAGCTGGTATTGTGTCCAAACAGTACAGTGGCCACCATACACTGCATGAGAAATCACACAACAGATGTTACGTACCCCTATTGGATACGTATATAAATATAAAATAAGTACTATTTCCATGCATCATTACTTGTATGTGCTTATATATTATATTATTAATTGTATGTGTTTCTATATTATATTATTACTTGTATGCTTATATCAGCACTTGTATGTTCTTGTATGCGTATATCATTACTTGTATGTGCTGATAGGTTATATTGTGGTGGTGATAGGTGGGCGGACCAAACTGTGGGAAACAGTTATTATATTTTTTTTGTGTGTCAGCTTCCCGTGAGAAAGTTATAGTTTGTGCTGATCACTTATTGGCAGGACTGTGGGAAATCGTTATTATTGTCCACCTTGACGGCAATATTTGTGGGATATTATTTCCTGCCATTATTGGCAGTTGCCAACACATTCTTTTATTTTATCAATATTTAACTATTATATTAGTAACTACATTATTTCTGTTTATACATGTAAATCTGATCATTCCTTAATTTAGTTAAGTAATTCCCATTATATGGCTCCATGTAAGAAAGATTTATATTAAGTAAAAACTGTCACTTAAAATGTTGTGCAGAAGCGACATTGGCTCCTGCCGTGAGAACATTATTCAGTAACTGTTTGGACACCGGAAGGATCACATCTAGGAGTAAAGTCTGTAACATTATATCTATTCTGTTCTGTTGTAATATGTTAGTCTGTCTGTGGAGACATAATTTTATTTTGATTTACATGTGATTTCCCATTTGTTGATTTACCTATAATATTGATAATTAACTTAAGTATATTTATAATATATATTTATTTTTAATTGAGTGATTTCTTAGTCCTAAGGGGGTGATTAATTTTAAATCTTGCCTGTGCAAACCCTGGGATTATACTGGTGACCCACCTTGAGATTGCAGCATCGGTAAATGTCCCTAGACTACAAGATTTTGTTGCTGTATGGGTCACGAGCATTAATGAACGGTTTGTAACAGCAGACAGCAGACGACACTACGATTACGACGTCACCTCCCTCACCAAAATAGCTCCTCTCAACATACTCCTGTTGCTGTTATTACACTATATACACACACACACACTGTATATACCCATGTACATGTGTGTTCCCCATAGCGAACCACGAAGCTAGTATGGCGAGCAAAACAAGAGTGGCTGCCACACAGTGAGGCTACCTCAATTCTCTCCCTTCCTCACCAAAATTCCTCCTTCCACAATACTACGCACAACGCTAATTATAACCACAATCCTGGTCCCTAATTCCTGTAAATGAATAATTGACCACAAGTTTATTTTGAAAAGGAACCTAAGAAGTCGTTTGAAGATTCCTAGATGGACGAAATAATGCTGTGGTGCTGTGGGTAGTGCTGTGAACATCGTGAACAGCATTGAATCACTGATATTTGAACATTGTACTCAGTCTTTATCACACTCAAGCTCTTCTATAATACTATCATGGCTAAATAATACAAGTTATATATATTTTTTGACATTACGTATTAGGCAATGCTGTGGTCACACGCTGAACAGCAGTGCTGTGCGCTCATGCTGCGAGCGCCAACCTTGGTTGCTCATTCACTACTGAGGCTCTCACACCCAGGAATGTGGACCAGGATTTTTGTTAAAAGATGACGTCTGTGTACAAGAGCCCTGAGGAAGCTGATGTGAACCCCATGTGGCCGCAGGAGTTTTGAATGGAACATGAAAAATACAAATACCTGGAGGCGCATAGTGCACCCCAGACATGGGCCTGCAGGCGCGTTGTGCAGTTAAAGGGTTAAGCAATGTCTCAGAACGTTACCCAAAGAAAATCAGATTCAGACAAGAATCAATAAATTCATGATTTCAACTGTTCGTGAAACGTCTTCGTCTACAAGCCATGCAGCACCCGCCAATGCTGAATCCCCATCAACAAGTCATGCAGCCTCCGCCAGCAATGAATAATTACCTAAGTGTAATTACCTAAGTGTAGTTACAGGATGAGAGCTACGCTCGTGGTGTCCCGTCTTCCCAGCACTCTTTGTCATATAACGCTTTGAAACTACTGACGGTCTTGGCCTCCACCACCTTCTCACTTAACTTGTTCCAACCGTCTACCACTCTATTTGCGAAGGTGAATTTTCTTATATTTCTTCGGCATCTGTGTTTAGCTAGTTTAAATCTATGACCTCTTGTTCTTGAAGTGCCAGGTCTCAGGAAATCTTCCCTGTCGATTTTATCAATTCCTGTTACTATTTTGTATGTAGTGATCATATCACCTCTTTTTCTTCTGTCTTCTAGTTTTGGCATGTTTAATGCTTCTAACCTCTCCTCGTAGCTCTTACCCTTCAGTTCTGGGAGCCACTTAGTAGCATGTCTTTGCACCTTTTCCGGTTTGTTGATGTGCTTCTTAAGATATGGGCACCACACAACAGCTGCATATTCTAGCTTTGGCCTAACAAAAGTCATGAACAATTTCTTAAGTATATCGCCATTCATGTAATTAAATGCAATTCTGAAGTTAGAAAGTGTGGCATATGCTCCTCGCACAATATTCTTTATGTGGTCCTCAGGTGATAGTTTTCTATCTAGAACCACCCCTAGATCTCTTTCTTTATCAGAATTCTTTAAGTGGTGCTCCATATACTTATTTTGTCCAGGTCTTCTTGAAGGGCATGACAATCATCTAAATTTCTTATCCTTCCTATTATCTTAGCATCATCAGCAAACATGTTCATATAATTCTGTATACCAACTGGTAGATCATTTATGTACACAATAAACATCACTGGTGCAAGAACTGAACCCTGTGGTACTCCACTTGTGACATTTCTCCATTCCGATACATTGCCTCTGATTACTGCCCTCATTTTTCTATCAGTCAGAAAATTTTTCATCCATGATAGAAGCTTACCTGTCACCACTCCAATATTTTCCAGTTTCCAGAACAACCTCTTATGTGGAACTCTGTTGAAAGCCTTTTTTAGGTCCAGATAGATGCAGTCAACCTAACCATCTCTTTCCTGTAATATCTCTGTGGCTCGATCATAGAAACTGAGTAAATTCGATACACAGGATCTTCCAGATCGAAAACCATACTGTCTGTCTGATATTATATCATTTCTCTCCAGGTGTTCTACCCATTTAGTTTTGATTAGTTTTTCCAATACTTTCACTATTACACTTGTCAATGATACAGGTCTATAATTGAGGGGGTTTTCCCTACTGCCACTTTTGTAGATTGGAACTATGTTAGCCTGTTTCCACACGTCTGCTACGATTCCTGTACACAGGGATGCCTGAATGATCAGGTGAAGTGGAATGCTGAGCTCAGATGCACATTCTCTCAGAACCCATGGTGAAACGCCATCTGGGCCAGCTGCTTTGTTCTTACCGAGCTCCTTTAGCATATTTTCCACTTCATCTCTAGACACCTCTATCCGCTCTATGTTGTTCTCTGGAATTCTTATTGTGTCTGGTTCTCTGAAGATTTCATTTTGTACAAACACACTTTGGAACTTTTCATTTAATGTTTCACACATTTCCTTTTCATTTTCCGTGAATCTGTTTCCCATTTTCAACCTCTGGATATTATCCTTTACCTGCAATTTCTTGTTTATGAATTTGTAGAATAGGCCCGGTTCTGTTTTACATTTATCCGCTATCCCTTTTTCAAAATTTCTTTCTGCCTCTCTCCTTACTGCTGTATAGTTGTTTCTCGCATCTTTGTATCGCTGGTGTGTTTGGGGGTTTGGCCTCTTCCTATACTGATTCCATTTTTGTGTCTTTTGGTCTCTTGCCCTCTCACAATTTCTGTCGAACCAATCCTGTTTTCTGGCCCTGCATCTCTGTTTTGGTATAAATTTTTTTGTGCCTTTATCATATATTTCACAAAACTTGACATACATCTCATTCACTTCCTTGCCTAGCATCAAGTCTGTCCAATTATACTCACTAAAAAAATTTCTAAGGTCACCATAATGTCCTCTCCTGAAGTCTGGTTTTTCAACTGCTTCAAACTCCTTATTTTCTTCCAGCTTATAACGCATTGCATACTTTATTCCCAAAAAGACATGGTCACTTTTACCCAAGGGAGGAAGGTACTGAATGTCAAATATCTCTTCCTCCTTCCTGGTAAATATCAAATCTAGCATGGAGGGAACGTCCCCTTCCCTCATCCTCGTAGCTTGTTTAACATGTTGATACAAGAATGTTTCCAGGATGAGGTCTACAAATTTACAGGTCCAAAAATCTTCTGTTTTAGCTTCATATGCTTCCCAGTCTATGGATTTCAAGTTGAAGTCACCGACTATCAACAGTCGTGATCTATCGTTATCCGCTCTCGCTATAATCTCTCTCATTATTGTTATAAGACCTTCACGTTTACTATCTAGCTCCTCCTTTGACCATGTGCTGCTTGGCGGTGGACTATATGCATTTATTATCATTAGTTTATCATCCTCATGGCAGATCTCTCGTGCTATTATGTCAACTTCTTGTGGATTGGCAGTCATTATTTCGTTCACCTTTAGGTGTTCTTTTACCAGCACAGCAACGCCACCGCCTTTCCTAATTTTTCTGTCCCGTCTCCAAATTGAGTAGCCCCTTGGGAATATGACCTCATTTAAAATTACATCTTCAAGTTTTGTCTCCGTGAGTGCAACAATGTCTGGTGTCTGCAGCTGTATTACATCACTTAACTCCAGTATCTTCGATCTTACTCCATCTATGTTGGTGTATGCAATCTTCAGGAACTTGTTCCCCCTCTCCTTATTCTTCACTCCCCCTCTCTCTATTGATTTTGTTGGTTTGCCTTTATGTACCACTTTACTGGTTTGCCTACCCCTATCACTTTGTAGAGAAAAAAATTGATTTCTTCTTCATTCCTGCTCACATTTAAATGTTTTGCCTTGGCGAGGTTCAGTTTCAGCTTTTCTCTATCTTCTTTTGAAAGATCTCGTCTTAACGACCACCCTTTCCCATCCTCATCACTTTGTAATTTTCTAGCATTCCTTAGTACTTCTTCCATCTGTTTGGCACCGTTTAGGGTGATCCTCAAAGGTCGATCTTTCCCTTTTACGTACCTGCCTATTCTCCTGTAGTCGCACACATTCTCTATGGTTGTAAGACCTTCCACGAGGCCAACAATTTTATCTACTACTTTAGCTTCTTCTACAGCTCTTTCTGACCTAGATGTTATCGCCTTTTCTTTGCAGCCAAAAATGATCAGGGACTTACTCCGATCAACTGTGTTTTGCACCAACTTCGGGTTAGATGCCAATTCTTTTCTCACTTCCAGCCTAATGTTTGTTTTATCTTGGTTGCTGCAGTGTTTGACTTCCTTTACTGCTGCTTCTATTTTTTCCTTCTCCTTGGCCACTTGTGCATAAGTGAGTTGCATATCTTTCTTGCACTGTTCTATTCCCTGTGTAACTTCCTCCATCTGTGCTGACAAAAGCTGTTTCTCCTGTTGAATTTCCTTCCCTAACCTATTGTAGTTATTTATGTTTAAATTTACTTTAACTTCTTCCAAAGCTATTTTTAAGAGTTTATTTTCTTCTTCCATGGCTTTGCAATTTGTTTCCAATTGAATCTTATCCTTGCACAAGTCTTTCACTAAACCCTCAAGACATAAAACTTTGCTATTCAAATGGTTATTACTTTCTTTCAATTTACTAATTATTTCTACATGAGAGTTCACTATAGTATCTAAATTTACCAACTTGTTATGTAGACTGCTAATATCAATGCTTTCTTCATTGAATCTCTCAAAATCAAGCTCTGTTTTGTTTTTCCCCTTGCCAGTGGCCATCTTGAATGATCTTCTCTGCACTGTAAACACTAGGGCAACTTTTTCTCATCCGATTTTTCACTTCCCTTAGCACTTTCCTGTTATCTCACCTATTTTTCAAGAGCACTATACCTTTATGTTCTCTGGGACACCACTCACTACCATCAACCTGTACTACAATACTTAGGATTGTTGAAATATGCTGGAGCTCCTCTGCTGCAAGTGTTGACCCTAGGGGTGTCACCTTTTTCATGGGTGTTTGAATGCTCTACAAGCCATGCTGCCCCCGCCGATACTGAATTCCCATCAACAAGTCGTGCAGCTTCTGCTGGCAACGAATGCTCTACAAACCATGCTGCACCCACCGATGCTGAATTCCCATTGACAGGTCGTGGAGCATTTGCCGGCAACGAATGTCCTACAAGTCATGTTGCACCCGCCATATAGACAAGTCGTGGAGCATCCGCTAACAACATAAAATATAATTGAAAGGCATATAAATTAGTGTAAAAAGTGTTGATAGATTACAGTATTGTAAGTGTTAATGATTGATTAAGTCTTGACAAAAAGATACTGTATAGTTTAAATATACAGTAGAAATAATTTTAGTTGTGAAGTAGAATTAGAACTCTTGTGAATTAGTAGTAAGCCTAGCTGTTGTGTGAAGTGAATGCCTGAAAATAAGTGTACATACTGTATGTACCCTGTATACAATATAAACAATATAAAACTGTACTGAACAATATTAAACAAGCGCTGCAGAGGATGACGTAATCTTAACACCTTCGTAATCTTCAGCTTCATTAAAAGTCAATTTACAAATTTTATTATAGTATTACAACATAGTTTTTTTTCAACAAAAGCTACATATTAGTCTCTGCAAATGTATATTCTATCATTAGCAGAGAAAAGGTGAGCTCAATATATTTCGTCTTTGCTAGCTCTCAGTGACAAGGCTTGATCGCCATTGTATGGCCTGGCAGCCACAGCCTGTGTCGTAACATTAACAATACATTACCTGCACTGTTCAGGGTAAAACAAAATGCATCTCTAAAATTTTATTGAGAAAATATTAACAATCACTGATTGATACATGAAATATTTTGCAATACAAAGGAATGAACCAATTTTTCCCACCCATCTGGATTTGATCAGAACGTGTTCACACATCCATGCAGCAGCCAACAGCTGGCTTAATCGTCGGCATGGCACTAAATTGGAACGCAATTACACAATTAACTATTTAATTTTAGTTATACGGTATAAAATATATCCAACCTGAAAGTTACTTGAAAAATTACCCGACCAGACTTAACTTCAGAAATACCGGAGCTCCGGAAATAACAACCAGGGTACAGCCCCATTTAGGCCGTTAAATTGAGACACGCCAACAACACGGCTACCTAAGAAGGGACAGAAAGAAAAGGAAGGACCGCCAAAAAAAACCCAAAGGAGGAGATGGAACGTCTGCCGTACAGAAAAGCATCCCAACACCAGCAAGCCTGCCAGGATATCAGTGACGACAGTCCCGAAGAGCGAATTTAGAGAAGGGACACAGAGAGACCGTGAAAATGCCACTAGTCTAGTACCCGAACCAAGGAGTACGAGCCATGAGGATATGACCACCATAGTTAAGATCCCCAAAGGGAGGAACAAAAGAGAGAAGACTGACCACGAGACCCCAGAGGCACATGCACCAGGGGACACCAGTGGAATGAGAGCCCAAATGAGCTCAATAGACAAGTGAAAAGTGGGACCAAAAAGCCAGAGCACAACTCCCGCAAACACAACTAGGGAAGTACAACTAGGTAAGCACCGTACAGAGACTCCAATGTACATGGAAGGGTGAAGCCGGTCACTGCAAGACGGGCAAGGAAGGAGTGACCCAGAGAAGACCATGAAAAACAGTGTCATGACCCTCCCTAGCAACCATTCACCCAGACAAACAAGTAAGGCTCCAGGAAGAAGCACGGAAGGGCCAACAAAATTCCACAACCAATCCCCAACACACATCCACAGCATGAAAACTGCTGCAAAACATTACCTCAGAACACCCAGATAGGAACACTCACCTCATAACACATACCCCCACCACTGTAACTAGTAACCTCGTGGAGGTAGGGCCCATATCTGGACTCAAGCATGGGCTGGACATGCATATGAGTGGGACTGGATGGGTAGAAACAGGAGCTGCCTCATATGGCCCAATAGGCCTGCTGCAGTCACCAGTGTTCAAATATTCGTACATCCATCTCCAAGACTCACTAACCAGCGCCTGGCCAAAAGGGAAGCCAGACCGCATAAACTCACCTGCAGAAGATAGGCACGAACGTGTCACGACACAACATAGCCAAGAAGAGTCTGGGATCACCACCAGTGAAAGAAGGCAGAGCCACCCAGGCAGGAGAAGAAGGTAGAGACGAAGGAGAAGCCCAACACCCATACATAGGTAAAACCTCGCGTCCGCCCCATAGCAGCAATCCAGAACATTCCTAGGAGCTACCGGGCCTGGACTGGAGAATGGAGAAGCACGAAGTGAAGTAATTGAGAGAAAAAGCGGCGCAAAACCCCAGCTCACGTGCACACCGCCTGTATCAAAACAAACAAGGCGCATGCACAGCAGGGATGACAATCCCATATGAGAGTACACAGGGCAGCCGCCATCCGTAGTCAAAAAGAGCAGGAAGGAGTGAAAAGAAACATTGCACAGCCACCCATTTGGGCTACAAAGAGCCCAACCAGGCTACAAGAAGCCCAATCTGGCATCCCTGTGCAGTGCAGGACAGTCCATGGAGAAGGACCAAGCCCCAGAAAGGACTGGAAGGCGTCAGACATTCCAAAAACATGGTAAGCAGCAAAACCTTCTCGATCCTTCGAGAACAAATTAGCAAGCGTGAAGCACGAAGGCACTGAAGGCAAAGTCACACCCAAGACCAAAAGTCATGCAGACCCACAAGAAAAGGGGAACAGGACTGTGAAGGCCTGTCCCAAGAAGGGTGGAGAACGCACCCACCGACAGGACAGACCTGATGGATCCACGGGACAAGGAACCGATCCTGGGGAGGGGCTGACTCCCAAAAACATGTACGGAGAGAGGAGAGAAAAAACCCACTCCTCGTGACCACAAGCCCTGCCCAGAGGGTAGAAAAACCCAGGTGGGGTCTAAACGTCGGCCCTTCACCAGCCCCGGGAACCCATAAGGCAGGTCCTGGGGTCGAGCCGTTCCTCCAAAGCCCCAGCCTTACAAGAAAAGCCCGAGCAACCGGACAAGTACTAAGGAAGGGAGCCCACTGGCAGACTCATACAACACAGCTGGAGGAACAGGCTCGAATGCCCCCGTTGCTACCCCGGAAGGGGCAAATTCCCGAGACCGCCTGAGTCTCAAGACAATAATAGGGAAAGACAAGGGGGCGCGGAAGAAACAAAACCGAAGCATCCAACACCCCCAAGCTCCATCACATCAACCAAAACGGGGCAGCCCAGGGGCTCCCAGGGAACAAACGACCGAGTGCATTGCAACACTGAAACTCACTGTGGAACGCCTGTGCTGCCTGCACCAGCATAGTCAGCATAAGACTGGGTAATCAAGCCACAAACAAGGAACAAAACTCGCAGGGCTCTGGACCGAAGGTGACACTGACCCCACAGGTAGCAGACGGAAGCAAAACAGTGAGAGTCACCCTGAGACAAGGGGGTACAGAGCAACCTTCGAACTCGCACAAAGCATGGGGGGACTCTGAGGCCACATCCATTGGACCCACGTGCTCCCTCGGGGTTTCTCAGGGTCCTGAGCGTTTACCTACAGGAACTCTCGCCCAGGTAATCCCAGGGGGGGTACTGCTAACCGGAGCCCAAAACTACCAAACAACTGTCTAATGCTGAACCCCAGGGACGTGTACACTCACGGGGACCAAGCAGGGGGCACCACCAGAAGAGAACCGTGCACTGATGAGGCACAAAAAGGGGGCAAGCAAGCAGACCCCCCTACAAGGCAAAAAGAAAAAGAAAAAGAAAACCCCACTAGAGGACAATGTACCCCAAGGAACAGAGCCAGCAGCCGTAAGTGGTAAAAGCAAGCTGCGCAGTACCCTGCGCCCCACCAGTGCAAACTGCCTCTTACCCTAAGGTAAACCAGGAAGACAGAACCCGTAAGCGCCCAAAGGGCAGTCGAAAACCAAGCAGGAATATGGCCTAACAGAGGCAGACCCCAAGGAACTTGTGGAAGGCAACCCAAAGCCCTAAGGGCAGTACTTACAGGGCACCGAGGGATGGAAACCCTAGGCACATGCAGCCGAGTACTGGAGAATCACTCCCGGCTCATGCACCACCTAGAAGACAGTCACCACACACTAGGTACAGTGTTGAAACAACCACTGGAGCCAGAGCACATGACCTCAGCCTTTAGCATCAGCCTTAGAACTGAAAGGTGGATAGCCGGCATGAGGGGTCTGGGGCTCCCCCTTCCCCTGCGCAGACAGCGGCGCGGCGACATGTGATGTCATGATCGTTTGCTCGTTTCTTTTAGGGAAGTTTTATCCACTTGTTCAGCTTTGGGTAGCAATAATTTCACCAGAATAGGGGTTTGTTTTGGGATGCTTACCTTTTTGGGTGCCTGACCCGGGTGATGGCAGACACAATGCTTCCAACCACTCGGGGGTTTCTATAGGCCATTGCACCCCATGCCACTATGAGGGGGCCAGGTTCTGGCTCGTGGTCCTCGGTAGGCCTACAGAACTCCATACACATGACTGATGCCAAAGTCTGACATTAGCATATCAGCCTAGTAAGCTCCGGGGAGCCGATGGGGCTTCCCCAAGAAAAATCTTCAATATGGCATTTGAAATATGCACCAAATTCAGACAACAAAATTTACAACTCAAAACGTTTAGTGTTTTATGAAAAATCCATCCTAATCGAATTGTAGAACAGACAGCAGCACACACTATATGTAAAAATGGTGAGAATCAGTCAGAAACTGAATTTTTTGCAGCTGATTCAATGTTAAAACTCTAGTTTTAGAGATAATTGAAGTTAAAGTTATCGATAATGTATAAGGTAGTTCTAATTCATTAATTTACTTGTATGTTTTAATAAATATTGTTTGGCATTCGTACTCGAATATGTGAAATTTATAGGTCAATATGTGTTGAAATGAATTTAAGAAAAAATAACCACCCAAGAAACTAAATACAGTATAGGGATAATTATAATAATTATAATGATTTAGGGGATAAATTTAGGGTATACTCTATTAAGTCAAAAAGCCCTAATCTGGTCCTTAATCATCAAAACAATCTAAAGAAACAAGGAAAATAGAGTTTGAAATCTGTGAAAAAATATGCCTATAAAAATTCAGTCCCAAGTTCTGGTACTTACTACTGATTTATTTGTTGACCAATTTAATTCATTCTTAACATAGTTAACCCTTGTGTTGCTCAGGGCTATTTGGCCATTGTCACCCAAAGGCGCATAACAAACAAAAAATGATTTTTTCTTCTAAATCCGTTAATTTGTGTTCTCTGATCATGGGAAAAATAGTAATAAAATCGTAAGTGGCATATTTTGCCTGCTATAGGGTGGGGAAGTGTGGCAAAAAACAGGCGCTGACTCATCATGCATCCCAGATGTTCTGCTCTACCCCAGCTGTCAGGCAGAAGTGGCCACAAAGAGATAAATACCTAATTATTTAAATGTCTCTGATTGATTTTTCTTTGTTTTTTTTTTGCTGTAATATTATTCAATAGTGTGTAGTGTGATATATTTATATAACAAAATGTGTGAATCATAGCTGTACTCAAAATTATGGTGTGCATATTGTTGTGTAACATATGTTTGTTATGTTGTTGGGTAGATTAGATACACAGTGTTTAGTGAGTTTCATATTTATTTAGTAGTCCTGGATACAGCAGTTTCATAGACGTTGAGATGGAGCTTGGAGCAGAGCAGAGAGCCGAGTGTTGCCGGAGTCGCTGAGCTCTATGTGGGAGAGTGTTGTAGCTCGATGCGGTCTTAGTCTGCTGCCTGTTCTGTGTCGAAGCTGTAGCATCTTGGAGATGATTAGAACTACATACCCCGAGTGCTACATTCTTGACTGGAAATTGTACTGTTGTCTATTCTCATATCGCTTCCTTATATTTAGTGACTACCCCTCACCTTTCTCTACTACGATAGGAGGATGTGAGAACTGTTACCTGTAATTAGGGATAGGATTATAGCTTGTGTAGTTAGTGCTAATTAGTTACGCCATTAAGATAAATGAAATAATGGAGCAAGTATAAGTATTACTCACTACAGGACTCCCCCTGCCAGGGAACGAAAGAAAAGCAATACAACAAAATATACGAGGCTACTGTTCCTTGGGTCACCTGTGGATCATGTAGTCTGGTACCAAAAGATGCAGGCAGTGTGTAGACAAGTTCGGTGTAGCAGGAGAGAAGAATGTGCTTGATTGTTGCATCCTTGGGTTGCTGGTGGAGCATTTAGATCCGGGGCGGATGGGCTCGGGCACCAGAACAATAGGAGGTAATGTAGGCACGTAGGTAGGACAACGAGGGAATCACTGCTAGAGCTGAATTGTCCTGGAGGCAACGAAGAATCAGAAATGCAAGCTGTAAGTCCTGTACTGCGCAAGGTGCTTGAGTCGGCAGAGTACCAGAATGCAGTGAATGTGTAGATGAATCTGATGACAGAGCAGCTGTCGTGGGCATCCCTGTAGGACAAGCAGTGCCCTAGCAGCGACTGAGAGTCGGCAGGACAGGCTGTAGATCCTACATGATGTAATCATTGATGAGGCTGTCAGATGAGTAACGATCGTGGAGCAGCAAGCCGTAGCAGACGAAAATGCAGAGATGATCGCGATGAACATCATAGCTGTGGCAAGGGTGTTGGCAGCGTTCCATGACAGGTGGCTGTGGTCCACAGCAAGCAGTAGCAGTAGAGGTCCAGTGAGAGTCCATGTTGTAGTCTGTTGTGGCTGGGTATCGTCGAAACCCAGTGATCAATCGATTGATCGATTATAGATTCAATTACTGTATTATGTTCATCAAACAATGAACAAATACTTTGTCGGTTATTGCACTATAAACACAGGTTATATATAAGTATCTACATGTTTTCTTCACCATAACGAACCACTAAGTTGGTATTATGAGTCAAAAAGCAATGGAGTGACCGCCACACACCAGCCAGCCACTCGCTGCCACTCACTACCTCAACACCTCACTCGCCCATATTCTCCACCCACCATACTGTTTTTGCTTTTATTCACTATATACAGACATTATATATAAGTATCTACATGTTTTGTTCACAACTGTACAAATAAGCTGATATAGTTAGTTCAGGCACTAAGAGACGTCCCTACACACAGTCAGCCAGCGGCTGCCTCCCTCACACATTCAAGGTCAGACGCACTAAAATTTCTCCCCCAACAATACAGTTTGTGGTGTTATTACCCTATATACACACATTATATATAAGTATTTACATGTTTTGTTCACGATAACTGTTCAACTAAGCCGGTATAGTGCCCAAAGAGCATAGTGGCCACCCCTATCAACATGACAAATCATGCAGATGTCGCCATCTCCCTCACCAAAATGGCATCTCCCCCACACTCGTTTTGCTGTTATTACACTGTATATACACGTTATATATAAGTATCTACATTTGTGTTCACCATAACGAACCATTAAGTTGGTATGCTGAGTGGCAGTGGCAGCACGCCACTGGCTGTCACTTCCTCCCTCCCTCACCTGACTCGACACCATTCTCCTCCCACTATACTGTTTTTGCTTTTATATACAGACGTTATAAGTATCTTCATGTTTTGTTCACCATAGCGAACAACTAAGCTGGTATAGTGAATCCAGACAATAAAAGGTAGTCACATAGAGTCAGCAGACAACCCTACCTCCCTCCTCACCAATTACTTCTCCCACTAAAGCGCTAATTATCACAACAATCCTGCTATTAACAGAATCCTGGTCATTTTTACCACAGTCAGGGGTCTTCTGTAATACTATCATCGCTAAATAATAGCATGAACATATATATCATGGCATTTTTAGGCGATGCTGTGGTCACAAGCTGAACAGCAATGCTGTGAGCTCATGCTGTGTGCAGGCTTGGTGGCTCAATCAGTACTGAGGCCCTAATACCAGGGAATGTGGCCCACGATTTAAAAAAAAAAATGGCGTCTGTTTACAAGAGCCCTGATGAAGGTAATTACCTAAGTGTAGTTACAGGATGAGAGCTACGCTCGTGGTGTCCCGTCTACACATCACTCTGTTATATAATGCTTTGAAGGTACTGACGGTTTTGGCCTCCACCACCTTCTCACCTAACTTGATCAATTTTATCGATTCCTGTTACTATTTTGTACATAGTGATCATATTGCCTCTGTTTCTTCTATCTTCTAGTTTTTGCATATTTTAGGTGTGATGAACCCCTGTGTATCTACGGACCATTTAAATCTTGCGTAGTACTCCATCGTGTCATATGACGCGATGTGCAATTTATTACAAGTTACTCAACCCTTCATATGACGTGTTGCGCAGTTTAACCACTTAACTGCGCCAGCCGAGTATTCTCGGTCGGTGGGAAACTGCGCCAACCAAGAAAACTCTTTTTGATTGTTTCGTACCCATTCTAAATGTGTGCACGGTTGGTTGTGTATGAAATGGACTCTTAGGACCTCCAGTGAGAGGCAGCCATCTTGGAAAAAATTTCCAAAATACCCTAAGGCTGCTGGCTGGGTTAGTACTGAGTGGGCAACCATGGGTGGCGCACGCACCTCTGGCTCCGAAACACCTGAATGTGTTTGTGTGCGACATGGTGTTGAAAGATCGCGCTGTCAGTGAAATTCAAACCTTATTGTTTGAAGAACATAAGGGTCATAATATTGGTGAAGCTAGGCACAATAAGGACCTAACACAAAGGTCGGATGCAAGTGATACAACACTTATGAGGACGATACAGAGAGAGTGTCCAGCTGTAGTTCTGAGCGCCACCCTTGCCCACCTATGCTATCCCCAATTTATTTAGATGATTCATAGATGAATAATTTTCTGCGTTCAGTGATGATGCATCTAATACAAGTAGCATAGATGAACAGTGTTTGCATCTTCCATGGTGATGTTTTCAATAGATATTTTCAACAATAGCTGAATCTCTTCTTGACTGAGGAACACCCTTTGAGGCCGGCTGAATCTCTTCCTGTGTGGGACCTTACAAAGCAATCTTTTCAAGACTAACTTACAAATTTAACTTTTTCTGTAATCTTTTCAAGACTACCTTACATTTTACAAGCTTGGCTACATACCACCTACAGGTACTAATGCCAAGGGTGAATGTGAGTGCGTTATTTGCAAGCACGCAGAACGAAGAAACAGGAAGCGAAAATTTATCTGTACCTGGTGCAACAGGAGCGAAGTCGCGCTGTGCACCATGGACTACTTCGTTGATTATTACTCACTTCCGAAGTACTGAGTGTGTAATACAATGTGTTACTGTGTAGTGTGTGAACCTGTACATATTATAATTTTAATGAATTTTTAACAAGCAATATTGTGACAATAAACATTTATTGTGGACACATTACTGACACATGTATCACAGTTCCATGGAACATTATGAACATTCTACTGTATACATATTGTAAAGGACACAAATATGCATCATATATGATAAAAAAACAAATAAAAGTGCATTGGAAATACATAGAACAAATAATTGAAAATATGTTTGTCGCCACACCCGGTGCTTGAATGGCCCGCGCGACCGTGTCTGGGCGATTCACCCACGGGCGACCAGCCCTTGATGACGTCCGGCGCATCTTCTCCACATCCCCACAGCCAAAGTAAGTGGAATTTGGTATTTATTTTTACATAGACATGTTCAGGGAAGGGAATTTATCATTTTATGAAGAAAAAATATTTTTTAAGAACACTATATTTCATGCGCACAGGGAATTTCATAATTAACTCGGCGCAGCACGGTGGTTAAGCCAGATCCAGTAACAAATTTCTCTCAAATATTGGATTTATATCATATATATTTTTGGGTTATATATTTAGTTTAACAACATTATTAGGATAATAAGAGCTATAAAAATACTTATTTTCGAAATGATTTATTGATTTTATTATTTTCCTTTCCTAGTTATGTGTTGACTTTCCTAGTTATGTGTTGAATGTGGGTGCTGAAGTTGAGTCTCTTGTCTAGGAATAGGCCAAAAAACTTGCCATCATTTTTATTACTGATGTTAGTGTTGTCTATCTGTAGCTGAATTGCATTTGATGATTTGCTTCCAAATAAGATGTAGTAGGTCTTTTCTATGTTTAATGTTAGTTTGTTAATTGACATCCATAAGTGGACTTTTTTTAATTCTTCATTCACAACATTATTTAGTGTATGTGGGTTGGGATCTGAATAGATAAGGGTAGTATCATCAGCAAACAATATAGCTTTAAGAATATTAGAGACATTAGGCAGATCATTGATATATATAAGAAATAGAAGAGGTCCTAAGATGCTGCCCTGTGGCATTCCAACGGTAATTGGTAGAGTGGAAAAAGCTGTATCATTGATGGTTACATATTGGCGTCTGTCACTAAGATAGGATCGGATGTAGTCAAGGGCAAGACCTTGGATTCCATAATGCTGGAGTTTAAGTAAGAGGTAGTTGTGATTAACAGTATCAAAGGCTTTTCTTAGGTACATGAAGAGTCCAATCGGAAACTCATTTTTGTCAGGGGCTGAGTAGATTACGTCAAGGAGACTAATGATTGCATCATTGTTGCTCTTTTGGGACCGGAAGCCAAACTGGCAGGGGCTGAGTATGTCGAATTTTACGAGGTAGGAATAGAGCTGTTTGTTAATTTTTTCAAATATTTTTGATAGAATGGGTAGGTTTGATATTGGTCTGTAATTGTTTATGTCCGCCGGATTGCCTCCTTTATGGACTGGCGTTACTCTTGCTATTTTAAGGATATCAGGGAAGGTATGACACACTATAGATTTGTTGAACAGTAGAGCTATGGGTTATCTTGAGTTATCTTGAGATGATTTCGGGGCTTTTAGTGTCCCCGCGGCCCGGTCCTCGACCAGGCCTCCACCCCCAGGAAGCAGCCCGTGACAGCTGACTAACACCCAGGTACCTATTTTACTGCTAGGTAACAGGGGCATAGGGTGAAAGAAACTCTGCACATTGTTTCCGTCCGGCGCCTGGGATCGAACCCAGGACCACAAGTCCCGCGTGCTGTCCGCTTGGCCGACCAGCTGGGGCAAGGGCATGGGAGGCGCTCTTGTATACAATGGACAGAATTTCACTGGTGTTCCCTGCCTTGGTTTTTGGAGAGTGTATGATGGACACAACATCTGCCGGGCTGATTGGTGAAATGAGGAGAGAGTTTGGATAGCTGCCTGAGAGATATGTGTTAATATGTGTCCGAGTCTGTGGGATTTTACTGGCAAGATTAGCACCAACTGATGAAAAGAAGCTATTAAATTCATTTGCCATTTCTAAACCAGTTGACGGTGTATACCCATCCTTATAAAGTTTTATTTGGTTACGTGAGTGTTGTTTAGTTCCTAAGATACTAGAGATTGTTTTCCATGTGCTTTTCATGTTGCCTTTTGCTTCATTGAATCTATTCACATATGAAAGTTTTGCCTTTCTTATGATACTGGTAAGCATTGATGAGTACCTTTTAGCTACTTCCTTTGAAACTAGGCCAATCCTAAGTTTCTTTTCATATTCTTGTTTCTTGTTGATTGAGTTGAAAATGCCACTTGTGAGCCATGGATTGTTTAATCTTTTGTCAGTTACTTGCTTGGTAAGAAGGGGACAATGAAGGTTGTAGAGGCTTAGAGTTTTGGAGAGGAAGAGATTAGTTAATGAATTTATATCCTGTGTATTATTGAATTCAGAATCCCAGTTAATATTGTGAAGTGCATTTGTAAGATTGCCTAAAGCTGATACACTGTGTAACGTAAATGAAAGTTTCTTGCTTTTTGGTGGAGTTATATCCATGTTCGCTATGAGAAAGGTAGGATAGTGGTCAGTTGTTCTGTCGTAGATTACACCAGATACAAGGGGAGCTGTTATGTTTGTCCATATGTGATCCAAGGTAGTGGCAGATGTTTGAGTGACTCGGGTAGGTTTGGTGATTGTGGGGATTAGCATACAGGAGTTCATGCTGTTAAGGAAATATATAACCTCGGCTCAGGACGCCCCTGACGGGTCGCTCTGAGTCGTTGTCGATAGGAAGTGCTGTGAGTAACGCATTTATATCGTCAAAATGTTTACCAAGTGATCTAACATTTTGGTTGTAAACTGATAAACAGGTGCTATTTTGGAGTTTGTTTTTAGCCTGGTGTGCTGTGAAATACTTGCAATAATGATGATCAATGTGCTGGTTGGTGTAGATATGAGACAGAAGATTTTGATCAGGATCAATATCAGTGTGCATGGAAATGCAGAGGGATCACGATACAAAATGCACGATATAGCAAAACACAAGAATAGAAGCAAATACACATAAAATACTAACAAATTAGAAGTAAAATAAAGATTAATAGATAGCCAGGAAGGACACAGAAGTTAGATAAAATAAAAAATAAAAAATCAGTAAAGACTGACAATATAAGTGTAAAATAAAAATATGAAAAATAATAATTATAAAGTAAAATGATCTTAAAGATAATTAGCTTAGTAATGGTTAATTAAAATCCTATAATTAGTTTTAACCTAAGAAAACAAAGTGAGCTCAAATAGATAATTCCCCCCAAAAAACCAGCGTTGAATGTAATGAAACGCCATTTTCTGGGCGAGTCCCGTCGGCTCCCCAGAGCTATCCCAGTCTGATATGCTTATGTCAGACTTTCGCATCAGTCATGTGTATGGAGTTCTTAGGCCTACCGGGGACCACGGCCAGAACCGGGCCCCCTCAGAGAGGCAAGGGGAGCAAAGGCCTATAGAAGCCCCCGTGTGGTTGGAAGCATTCTATGTCTGCCATCGACCGGAACAGGCACCCAGAAAGGTAAGCGCCTCAAAACAAACCCCTATTCTGGTTAAAATTGCTACCAAAAGCCGAACTAGTGGATAGAACTCTCCAACCGAAAACAAGCAAACTAGTGTGACATCACACACCGCCGCACCGCTGTCTGCGCAGCTCCCCCCTCTCCGGGAGGAGGAAGGGGGAGCCCCAGACCCCCCACGCTGGCTACCCACACCTCAGTTCTTGAGGCTGGATGTCAAAAACGTGAAAAACCGCCGACCGGAGGGAGGGAGGGATGCCAGGGAGCCTCTGGGACTCACCCAGAAAATGGCATTTCATTACATTCAACGCTGGTTTTCTGAGGGGAGCCCTGTCGGCTCCCCAGAGCTAACTACCCACAGACGGAAAAAAGAGGGACATACCCGGGAGGCGGTCGTCGCTCACTCCTCAACTCGAAGCCGAGACAACTGGCTGCAAACGCCGACCCAATGCAGCACAGGCCTGACGGGGCCACGGGCATTCACAAGGTAACGAGCAGCCAGGGCCCTGTTCGACCGCCAAAATCCCCGCGCCCGAATATCAGACCAAGACATATTCCCAAAGACCGCAGCAAGAGCCGCGAACTTGCGAACGTCATGGGCACGGGGATAGACCGCAGGCTGGCTGGACTTAATAACCCTGCGGACGACCTGGGAGACTCGAACCCGCGAACAGGGAAGAAGGGAAACCGGATCAACCCACAGCGCCTCCCCGGACACACAAGCTGTGGCGCGCAAATAACGGCGAAGTGCCACAACCGGACACAAAACATGATGCACCCCCGGCCTGACCAACCCATGGACCCCTCCGGAACGCAGCAGTCTCATTCTTCGCCAGAAAAGAAGGAGACGGCTGCAAACGAACAAAACAATCACCACGACCAAATGAGCAGAAACCCCTGCGCCGGAGGAGAGCATGAAGCTCCCCTACCCGACCCCCAGAGGCCAAAGCCAACAAGAAAAGTGCCTTGGAAAAACAATCCTGGACTGAAGGGGCCACAACGAAATGAGGAGACGAAAGGAAAGCGAGCACTCTGTCCAAAGACCAGGACGGCTCAGGTGACGCATGAGCAGGCCGGAGGTGAAACAATGCACGAGACAGCTTGCGAAATGGCGCAGACATAACATCGATACCGAAAGCAAGCTGAAGCGGCTCCGCCAGCGCCGCACGATACGAAGCGACAGTGTTAGGCATAAGATGACGGTCCTGAAACAACCACGAGAGGAAGGACAAGACCACCCGAACAGACAAGGAACTAATACGACGAAGACGCAAAAAGAAACGGAAGGACCGCCAGGAAACTTCATACTGCCGCCGAGAAGAAGCCCTCAGGTGGGACACCAACAAGGAGGCCACCTGATCACCATAGAGATGATGATAGACTCGAGTCAAAAAAACCATACGCGAAGACTCGAGGAGAAGATCGAACTAGCCATGTGACGTACCGACCCGATCTGCTGAAAGAGGCGGAGCCGTGGGAAAACCCTCGGGTTCGAACACCGAGCAACCAGCGCCTGAAACCAAGGCTGGGCCGACCACCAAGGGGCCAGAAGGACAACTCTCCCCTGGTAAGTCTCTAAGCGAGTCAGGACCTGGAGCAACAGCCGAACCGGGGGGAAAGAGGTACAGGAACCCCCACCTCGACCAGTCTAGCCGAAAGGCATCGACCCCGACGGCCTCACGATCGGGGAAGGGCGCCGCATAAATGGGAAGACGCCGCGACCACGCCGACGCGAAGAGGTCCACCTTGGGGTGCCCGAACGTCTGGCAAAGCCAACGGAAAGACTCGTCGTCGACCGTCCACTCCGTGGAGAGGGGAACGAAGCGAGACAGGGCATCGGCCAAGATGTTGGACACGCCCCGTACGTGAACTGCCAGGAGAGCCAAACCCTGAGAACTCAGCAGACGAGTCACCCGAAGCGACCAACCCCAAAGAGACAAGGACCGCATCGAACCCCCGCGGTTCAGGCAATGAACCACCGGAGAGCAGTCCGTATGGAGCTGAATCGTCGATCCGCGGGCCACCTGAATCCTCCCCAGAGCAAACCACACTGCCGCGAACTCCCGCACCGTGCTGTGAGCTCGACGGAAGGACGGATCCCAACGCCCCTGGCCGGCCTGGTGAGCACTGGTCACAAAACCCCAGCCGAGAGACGATGCATCCGTGTACACATCGAGCGAGGGCTCGGGTAGGCGCCAAGGCACTGAACCCCGAAAAACCCGAAGAGGAAGCCGGTGACACAGCAACCGACGCAAGGCCCCCGGGGGTCAAACTCTGCGATCGCGAGAGAGGCGGAAGGGGGAACCCCGAAGAAACCAGAACAGCCGTCGAAGCCAAACCCGACCCAGCGGGTAGACCACCATTGCGAAGTACAGGCTCCCGCACAGCCCCTCGAGCAACCGCCGGGTGACCCGAGGGCCCTCCAGAAACAGACGAAGGCGGGACCGCAGCTGCAGGAGAGAGACTGGAGGGAGAGACAAGGAGGCGGTTCGAGAGTCCCAAACGAGACCCAGCCAAGTCCGAACCTGAGAGGGAACCAGATGGGACTTCCTCCAGTTCACCAAGAACCCGAACTCGGCGAGCTGGGAAAGAACCAAATCCCTGGCAAGCAAGCAAGCTGACTGGCTGGGAGCCCAAACCAGCCAGTCGTCAAGGTAGGTCAACACCCGAACACCTAGGAGACGCAAACGAGCCACCACAACCCGTGTAAGGCGAGGTGCCAGGTTCAATCCGAACGGGAGACAACGAAAGCGGTAACTCAGATGCCCCCCCACAAAACCGAGCCAGTCCCTGAACCGTGGATGAATCGGGACATGCCAATAAGCGTCCCGGAGGTCCAGGGACACCATCCAAGCTCCCAGCTCCAAGAGGAGCCGAACCTGAGACAGCGTAGTCATCCGAAAGGAGGGGCAATGAGCCCAGGGGTTCAGACGGGACAAGTCCAGAATGAACCGCAGGTCCGCGCAGTCCCGTTTCGGAACCGGAAACAGACGGGAAACCCATCTGAGGGACTACGTCGTTTCGATGACGCCCAAGCGTACCCACTCCAAGACGACTCCACAGAGCACAGGGGAAGAAACCTGCCCTGCCAGCCCCGACCCCCCAAAGGGGGGAGGGGCCACCCAACGCCACCGCAGGCCGCAAGACACGACCCGAAAGGCCCACAAATCGTGGGACCAGGCACGGGCGAACAGTGCAAGCCGCCCCCCCCCATCGCCCCATCAAGGGGGCAAACCGCGAAAGGGCCGGCGACCCTTACGAGACCCAGAACCCCGCACAGCGCAAACACCGCACCGACCAGACGAGGGAGGGTCCGCAGGAGGAGCTAACCCCGAACCTGACACCAGAGGCCTACCACGACGAGAGGAACCCCGAGCCCTGGCACAACCTTTCCGGGAAGACCCATCCCGGGACCCCCGGAAAACCAACAAGTCCAACATCGGACGACAAGCCGCCGACGCAGCCTGAATAAACTGCGCCACGGCCGATTCCTCAAACAGAAGAGGACAAAAAGGTGAAGAACGCCTAAGAGCCAGAGCCCAAGCAGATTCCACGGAGGAACCCAGCACCGCCTGCCGACACGCGAGACGGGAAGCATAAAACAGGGAAACCGCATCCCGCAAAATCGGCGTGAACAGCTTTAACAAGGCAGCTAACGAACGCGCAGCCGAGGACAAGGTGCCGGACCCCGGGACGGACCCAAGCGATCTCACATCCTCCACGAGCCAATTCGAAGACAGCTCCAGGAGGGAAAAGAACCGCAAGGCTGAAGCCAAAAGGCCCCGGGCGCGCAAGTCCTACGCAACGAGTGCCGCCGAAAGGAAGGGAAACTGCACACGGAGCTGAATAACGCCCACATCGCGGGGAAGGGCAGGGGCAAACAAGCACTCATTCAGGTACTCAAGATCACCCCCAGGAAAACCTGAAGCACCGTGGAAGCTTCCCGCCACTCCAGCGTGCGGGAACGACAGAAGGAATGCCAGGAATCCAGAACAAACAAGGGGCAGTCTGCTAG
Organism: Procambarus clarkii; assembly: GCF_040958095.1. Classification (NCBI taxonomy): domain Eukaryota; kingdom Metazoa; phylum Arthropoda; class Malacostraca; order Decapoda; family Cambaridae; genus Procambarus; species Procambarus clarkii. The sequence goes on from NW_027189140.1 coordinate 1,567,416, forward strand.
CCAGGACGACACCGGAACCTCGTAATGGAGCCAGAAAGGGAACGAAGTCCCAAACCTGAATGCGGACGGATCCATTTCCGAGGCATAATCCGGGTCACGCAGGAGGTAAGCTGCAAAGGCCGCTCGCACCACACCAGGTTGGATGCGATAAGCCGAAAACCTCCGGAAGGACGGAACCGACGTACCCGGGGGAACACGGAACCAAACCCGGGGAGGGGCCGACACCAAATCCAACTCGTACACAGAGGGGGGGAAAAGAAAACCCCACTCCTTGTAACAATAAGCCCCGCTCAGAGGGAAGAAAAACCCAGGCGGGGTCTAGCGGGGCCCAAGGCCCCCTAGTCAGCCCCTCCCCAGCCTCGAGGTCCTTCACCACAGGACCCGAGGCCGAGTCCTCTCCCCAAGCCCCGACCCCACAAGACAAGGACGGAGCAGCCGGAAAGGCTGGAGGAAGGGGGGCCCACTGGTCAGACCCAGAAGCTTCAGCCGGGAGACAAGACTCGAATGCCTCTGCCGCCCCCCCGGAAGAGGCTCCCAAGTCCGGGTCTCGAAAAGCAAAGCGGGGCAGCCCCCGGGGCATCCGGGTGAGCAACCAACCGAGCGCGTTGCAACTGACAAAGCCTAGACTGCAACGCATGCGCCGCCTGTACCTGAATAGAATCATCAGAGGATTGGGTAAATTGAGTCATAGGCAAGCAGCAACACTCACAGGACTCAGGGTCGAAAGTATCACCGACCCAACAGGCAGCGTGGCAGAGGCAAAAACAATGAGGGTCACCCTGAGACAAGGGGACCGAACAACCCTCAAACTCGCACACAGCGAGTGGGGACTCCGGGGTCACATCCATCGGACCCACGCGCCCCCTAGGGGATTCCCAGGGTCCTGAGTGTTTACTTTAAGAAGACTCGCGCTCAGGTAGTCCCAGGCAGGGTGCTGCAAACTGGCGCCCAAAGCTACCAAGCAAACTTCTATAGCTGTACCCCAGGGACGTGTACACTCACGGGGACCTAGCAGGGGGGCGCCACCGAGGAGAACAGTGGAAGGGCAAAAACAAACTGAATAAAATGACAGAACCCCCCACCAGGCAAAAATAAAAAGAAAAACAAAACCCCGCAAGAGGACAGCGAACCCCAAGGAACAGAGCCGGTCGCGATGTCGGGAAATACAAGCTGAGCAGCACCCTGCGCTGCTACCAGTGCAAACTGCCTCTTACCTGCCGGTAACAAGGGAGAACAGAACACCCAAGAGCCCAACAGGCGGCCGAAAAACCGAAAGGTAAAACGGACCAGCAGAGGCAGACCCCGAGGAGCCTGTGGAAGGTGGCCCCAAGCCCCAAGGGCAGTACTTACAGGGCACCTAGGGAAGGCAGCCCTAGGCGCATGTACCCCGAGTACTGAAGGTAACTCCTGGCTCTCGCACCCACAAAACCAACACCACACGCAAAGCATAGTGCAGTAGCAACACCGGAGCCAGAGCACACGACCATTGCCTATAGCATCAGCCTCAAGAACTGAGGTGTGAGTAGCCGGCGTGGGGGGTCTGGGGCTCCCCCTTCCCACTCCCGGGGAGGGGGGGAGCTGCGCAGAGGCGCGGCGGTGTGTGACGTCACACTAGTTTGCTTGTTTTCGGTTGGGGAGTTCTATCCACTAGTTCGGCTTTTGGTAGCAACTATTACACTTGTCAATGATACAGGTCTATAATTAACGGGGTCTTCCCTGCTGCCACTTTTGTAGATTGGGACGATGTTAACCTTTTTCCACACATCAGCTACAACTCCTGTAAACAGGGATGCCTGAAAAATCAGTTGCAGTAGAATGCTGAGGTCAGGTGCACATTCCCTCAGAACCCATGATGAAACTCCATCTGGACCAACTGCTTTGTTCTTACTTACCTCCTTTATCATTTTCTCCACTTCAGCTCTAGACACCTCTATGTGCTCTATGCTGTTCTCTGGAATTCTTATTGTGTCTGGTTCCCTGAAGATTTCATTATGTACAAACACACTTTGGAACTTTTTGTTTAATGTTTCACACATTTCCTTTTCATTTTCTATGAATCTATTTCCCATTTTCAACCTCTGAATATTATCCTTTACCTGCAATTTGTTGTTTATGAATTTATAGAATAGACCTGGTTCTGTTTTACATTTGTCCTCAATCCTTTTTTCAAAAAAATTTTCTGCTTCTCTTCTTACTGCCGTGTAGTTGTTTCTCGCATCTTTGTATCGCTGGTATGTTTGGGGGTTCGGTCTCTTCCTATATTGATTCCATTTTTGTGTCTTTTGGTCTCTGGCCCTCTCGCAATTTCTGTCAAACCAATCCTGTTTCCTAGTTCTGCATCTCTGCTTTGGAATAAAAAATTTTGTGCCTTTATCATATATTTCACAAAATATGACATCCATCTCATTTACTTCATGTCCTAACAGCAAGTCTTTCCGGTCAATTTCCTTAAAGAAATGTCTGAGTTCCCCACAATGACCTCTCCCGAAATCAGGCTTTTGAACTGCTTCAACCTCATTTTCTCCCAAATTATATCGCATAGCATACTTTATTCCCAATAAGACATGGTCACTTTTACCTAAGGGAGGGAGGTACTGAATGTCAAATATCTCTTCCTCTTTCCTGGTAAATATCAAATCCAGCATGGAGGTAACATCCCCTTCCCTCATCCTCGTAGCTTGTTTAACATGTTGAAACATGAATGTTTCCAGGATGAGGTTTACGAATCTACAAGTCCAAAAATCCTCCGTTCTAGCTTTATATGCCTCCTAGTCTATGGATTTTAAGTTGATGTCGCCGACTATCAAGAATCGTGATCTATCTTTATCAGCTCTGACTATAATTTCTCTCATTGTTGTTATAAGACCCTCTCGTTTATTATCTAGCTCCTCCTTTGTCCATGTGTTGCTTGGTGGTGGACTATATGCATATATGATCGTTAGTTTATCATCCTGATTGCATATCTCTAGTGCTATTATGTCAACTTCTCGTGGATTGGCAATTATTATTTCGTTTACCTTTAGGTGTTCTTTCACCAGCACAGCAATGCCACCGCCTTTCCTAATTTTTCTGTCCCGTCTCCAGACCGAGTAGCCTCTTGGATATATGACCTCATTTAAAACATCATCTTCAAGTTTTGTCTCCGTGAGTACAACAACATCTGGTGTCTGCAGCTGCATCACTTAAATCCAGTATCTTTGATCTCACTCCATCTATGTTGGTATATGCAATTTTCAAGAACTTGTTCTCCCCCTCTCCTTATTCTGGTGATGTGACTCTGGTGGTGTCCTCTCCTGTCTCATACTGTCCTCTTGTGGCTGGGTTGTGGACAGAGAAGCATTGTCTGACACTGGCTGGTGTGAGACTGATGTTGTCCTCTCTAGGTGGAGATGTCTATGATTATGTCTGCTGTCTTGCTGGTAGAAGCAAGTGGTGAAGCCTCGATAGCAGTTTTCTTCAGTGCTTGCTGCACATCAGTCCACCGTCCCTCGTCATCTGAAAGCTGCCTCCATTGCCTCTTTCTCTTAGCCTTTCCCATGACTCTCCACGTAATGAGGACCAAATCACTGCCCCACCTAATGCCTGAAACACTCCTAGGCCTGGAGAAATTTATTCCCCATCCAACGGAGGTCGTAGAATGATTCCCCCAGGTGGAATCAGGGATACCTAGCACCTAAATGAGCTGTTTGGTCTACCTTTCCTTGTCAGGCTCGGTACGCCTTCTAAGGTGCTCCCTTGTGGCAATGCTCGCAGGATATCGCCTCGCCCTTCAGGGTAGGACTCTAAGTGACCTTGTCAGTGATACGGTCCAAAAAAAAAAAAAATCAAACATTGAATGTAATGAAATGCCATTTTCTGGGTGAGTCCTGGAGGCTCCCCAGAGCTATCTGGGCTGAATGGATATGTATAACTTTCTGGCATCAGTCAATGCATGGAGTTCTTGCCTACTGGGGACCTTGAGCCAGAACCTGGCCCCCCCTAGAAAGGCACGAGGAGCAATGGTATATAGAAACCCCCCTTATGATTGGGAGCATTCTATGTCTGCCATCGACTGGGATAGGCACCCAGAAAGGTAGGCGCCCCAAAACAAACCCCTATTCTGGTAAACTATTGCGACAGAAGACCGAACAGGTGGACAGAACTCCCCAAACGAAAATTAGCAAACAAGCATGACGTCATCATGTCGCCGCTCCACTGTCAGCACAACCCCCCCTTCCTCCCCGGGAGGGGGAAGGCGGGAGTCCCAGACCCCACCGTCGGCGACCCAACCATTAGTTCTTAGGCTGGATGTCAAAAGGCAAAAACACCGCAGACCGGAGGGCGGGAGGGATGCCGGGGAGCCTCCGGGACTCGCCCAGAAAATGGCGTTTCATTACATTCAATGCTGGTTTTCTGGGAAGAGCTCAGTCGGTTCCCCGGAGCTAACTATCTAACGATAAGGAAGAAACAGGGACTTACCCGGGTGGTGGTCCTTCCTCACTCCTCAACGGGAAGTCGAGATAAATGGCTGCAACTGCCAACCCAAAGCAGCGCAGGCCCGACCAGGCCCAGGAACATTCACCAGGTAGCGAGCGGCCAGGACCCTGTTTGATCTCCAAAAACCCCGGGCCCGAATGTCCATCCAAGACATGTTGCCAAAGACAGCCGCCAAAGCAGCAAATTTGCGAACGTCGTGGGCCCGGGGAAAAACCGCAGGCTGGCTACACTAAATAACCCTGCGGACAATCTGAGAGACCCGATCCCGGGAACAGGGAAGAAAGGAAACCGGATCAACCCAAAGCGCATCCCTGGCAACAGAAGCCGTGGTGTGCAAATAACGTCGGAGAGCCGCAACCGGACACAACACATGATGCACCCACGGCCTGAACACCCAAGCATCAACAACCCACAGACCCTCTGGAATGTAGCCATCTCATTCTTCCCCCAAAAAAGAGGGAGATCACTGCAAGCGAACAAAACGACCACCAGGAACGAAAGAGCAAAAACCTCGACGCCGGAGGAGAGCATGAAGCTCCCCAACCCGACCCCCCGAGGCCAAAGCCAACAGGAAAAGAGCCTTAGAAAAACAATCCCGATGTGGAAGGGGCCACAACAAACCGAGGCAAAGAGAGAAAGAGAGAAAGAGAGCACGCAGTCCAAGGACCAAGACGGCTCAGGCAGCGCATGAGCAGGCTGGAGGTGAAACAACGCACAAGACAACTTGCAAAACGAAGCAGACGTAACATCAACTCCGAAAGCAAGCTGAAGCGGCTTCGCCAACACTGCACGATACGAAGCGACAGTATTCAGCATAAGATGACGGTTGTGAAACAACCGAGAGAGAAAGGACAGAACAACCTTATCAGAGACTGAAGAACACCGACACAGTGATAGGAAAAACCGGATGGACCGCCAGGAATTCTCATACTGCTGCTCAAATGAAGCACGCAGGTGGGAGACCAACAACGAAGCCACCTGCGCACCATACAGGGAATGATAAACCCGAGTCAAAAACACCAGACATGAAGACTCGAGGAGAAGACTGAACCAGCCTCATACAGGGCTGGACCGATCTGCTGAAAGAGGCGGAGCAGCGGGAAGACCCTCGGGTTCAGACACCGAGCAAGCAGCGCCTGAAACCAATGCTGGGCCAGCCACCAAAGAGCCAGAAGGACTACTTGACCTCGGTAAGTCTCCAAGCAAGTCAGGACCTGGAGCAACAGCGGAACCGGGGAAAAGAGGTACAGGCAACCCCACCTGGCCCAGTCCTGCCTGAAGACATCGACCCCGATCGCTTCGCAGTTGGGGAAGGGTGCCACATATACTGGGAGACTCCTCGACCACGCCGACGCAAAGAGATCGAAGTCCGTAGTCACGAACATCCGGCACAGCCAACTGAAGGAGTTGGTATCGACCGTCCATTCCATGGAAAGGGGAAGGAACTGGGACAGGCCGTCCACCAGAACATTGGACAGCCCCCGGACGTGATCCGCCAGGAAAGCCAAACCTCGAGAACTCGAAAGACGAGTCAGCCGAAGCAACCAGCCCCAAAGAGCCAAGGACCGCATTGAATCCCCACAGTTCAGGCAATAAACCACCGGGAAGCAGTCTGAATGGAGCCTGATCGTCGATCCGCGAGCAACTCAAATCCTCCAGAGCGACATCCACACCGCTGCAAACCCCTGTACCGTGCTGTGAGAAAGACGGAAGGACGGACCCCACCGCCCCTGACCGGTCTGGTGAGCACTGGTCACAAAACCCCAGCCAAGAGACGACGCGTCTGTGTACACATCGAGCGAGGGCTTGGGAAGACACCAAGGCACCGAAGCCTAAAAAACCCTTAGAGGAAGCAGGTGACACAGCAACCGACGCAAAGCCCCAACAGGCCGAACCCAACGATCGCGAGAGAGGCGGAAGGGCCGGCCCCGAAGGAACCAGAACAGCCGACGAAGCCACACCCGACCCGGCGGGTAGACCATCATGACAAAGTTCAGGCTCCCGCACAAATCACAAGCAACCGCCTCGTAACCCGGGAACCCTTCAAAAACAGGCGAATGCGGGACCGCAGGTGCCAGAGAGCCGCCGGAGAAAGAGACAAGGAAGCAGTGCGAGCGTCCCAAACCAGACCCAGCCAAGACCAAAGCTGAGAGTAAACTAGATGGGACTTCCTCCAGTTCACCAAGAACCCAAACTAGGTGAGGTGGGAAAGAACCAAATCCCTGGGAAGCAGACACACGGACTTGCTGCGAGCCCAAACCAGCCAGTCGTCGAGATAGGCCAGCACCCGAACACCTAGCAGATGCAGATGTGACCTTACTCGGGTCACCACGACCCGAGTAAGGCGTGTGAAAATGCGAGGTGCCAGATTCAACCCGAAGGGAAGAAAACGAAAGCAGTAACCCTGACGCCCCACAACGAAAGCAGTAACCCTGACACCCCACAATGAAAGCGGTAACCCTGACGCCCTACAACAAAACCGAGCCAGTCCCTGAACCCCGGATGAACCGGGACGTGCCAATACACATCCTTGAGGTTCAGGGACACCATCCAAGCACCCCCTCCAAAAGAAGATGGACCTGGGAGAGCGTAGTCATCCGAAAGGAGGGGCACAAAACCCAGGGGTTCAGATGGGACAAGTCCAGAATGAACCGGACATCTGCGGAGATCCGTTTCGGGACTGGAAACAGGCGGGAAAGCCACCTGAGGGACGACTTTGTTTCGACCACGCCCAAGCGAACCCACTCCGAGATGACTGGGCAGAGCGCAGGAGAAGAGCCCTGCCCCACAAGCCCCGAACCCCCCCGAGGGAGGAAGAGCCACCCAATGCCATCACAGGCCGCACAAAACGACCCGAAAAGCCCACGAATTGTGGGACAAGGCATGAGCAATCTGGGCGAGCCCCATCGCCCCGTCAATGGGACGAACCGCGAAAGGGCAGACACACCTTGTGAGAACCTAAGCAGCGAACAGGACGATCCCCACGCCATCTAGCAACAGCTGGAACCGAAGGCGCCGCCAGCCCCAAATCCGGCACCAAAGGCCTACCCCGACGAAAAGACCCATTAGCCCTGGCATGACCCTTCCGGGAAGGCCCCCCATGAGCCCCTCAGAGCAACAACAACTCAGACATTGGCCAACAACTGACTGAGGCCGCTTGCAGATACTGCACCACAGCAAACTCTGCAAACAGCAACGGACAAAAGGGCGAAGACAAACGAAGAGCCAGGGCCCTGGCAGACTCCAAGGAAGAAGCCAGCACCGCCTGACGACACGCAAGGCGAGAAGCACAGAACCGCAAAACCGCATCATGCAGGATGGGCGCAAAGAGCTTCAACAAGCAGGCAATGCCCGCAGCGCACCGAACCCGGCAGGAGCCCCAAACGCTCCCACATCCAACTCGAGCCAATCCAAGGACAGCTCAAGGAGGGAAAAGAAACACAGAGCCGAAGCAAGCAGGCCACGAGTCCGCAAATCCTCCGCAACCAGAAGGATTGGCACCTGAACGTGAAGCTGCATGACACCAACATCCCATGGAAGGGCAGGGGCGAACAAACAAGCATTAAGATGCTCGAAGTCGCCACCCCCCAGGAAAACCTGCAACGCCGTAGAAACCTCTCGCCACTCAAGCGCGCGGGACCCACAGAACGTGTGCCATGCCTCCAATGAAAAGAGAGGACAGTCTGCCAACCAGGACGACTCCGGGACTTCATAATGAAACCAGCACAAACCAGGGGATCCGTACACGAAGGAACGCGGATCGATAATGAAGGCGTAATCCGGGTCACGTTGGAGGTAAGCCGCTAAGGCCTCCCGCACCTCCGAAGACGAAACATGGGAAGCTAGAAACTTCTGGAAAGACAGAACCGAAGAACCCACGGGATCACGGAATCGAACCCTGGGACACTAAATCCAATTTGTACGCGGAGGGAGCGAAAGAGAACTCCTCTGCCTTGTAACACTAAGGCGCGCTCAGAGGGTAGAAAAACCCAGGCGGGGTCCAATGGAGCCCAAGGCCCCTAAGCCAACCCCTCCCCAACCCCAGGAACCTTGCCCAGAGGGCCTGGGGCCGAGCTGTCCTCCTGAGCCCCCACCCCCAAAGAAAAGGTGAGAGCAGCCGAAAAAGCAGGAACAAAGGTGGTCCACTGGCCAGACCCAGAAGCTCCGGCAGAAGGACCAGGCTCGAATGCCTCTGCCACCGCCCCAGTAGGGGACACCCTCGAGATCGCCCGAGTCTTACAGCCAACTAAACCCAGCCCCGGTTTCGAAACCCTCAGACGTTTAGGAACCGGTAGCAAGGAGGGGGAGGGGGGACCGAAAGAGCAACAGAAGAGGAAGGACTTGGAAGGGCAGACAGAACCATACCCGAAGCGACTCCCACCCGCAAGTCCGGGTCCCTATAACCAAAACGGGGCAATCTCGGGGCATGCGGGAAAGCAACCAACCTAGCGCGTTGCAGCAACCTAAAGCGAGCATGCAACACCTCAGCTGCCCTCACCCGCATATCAGGCACAGTAGCCTGGGTGAAATGGAGTATGTACAGATAACACATGTCGCACGTCTCCGAGTCAAAACAGTCACCGACCCAAGAGGCAGCATGGCGGAGGAAAAACCGGTGAGTGTCCCCCCTGAGACAAGGGGACAGAGCAACCTTCAAACTAACAGGATGCGAGGGGGGACTCAGGGGTCACATCCATCGGACCACGTAGCCCCCGTGGGGTTTTCCAGGGCCCTTAGCCTTGGTAACCCGCCAAGGGAAGCCCAGGCAGGGTAATGCGAACCGGCACCCAAAACTACCAAACTGCTATAGCTAAACCCCCGGGACGTGTACACTCACAGGGGCCAAGCGGGGTGGACCACCAACACAAAATGGAGAAATAAAGATATAGATATACCCCAGGAACAGCGATGGGGGACCAACAGGCAGACCCCCCACCAGGCAGAAAACAAAAACAAAAGAAAAACCCTGCAAGAGGACAACGTACCCGGACAGAACAGAGCTGTCCCCGCTGTTAATGGTGACAACTAGCTGTGCAGTACCCCGCGCCCCTGCCAGTGACAAAAACTACCCCCTATCCAGAGACAAACAAGAGCAAGAAAAAACCCCAGCTAACCCCAAGGGCAGCCAATTACCGAGCAGTACACGGCACAGCAGAGGTAGACCCCAAGGTGACCCAGGGAAGTTGGCCCTAAGCCCCAAGGGCAGTACTTACAGGGTACCTAGGGAAGGTGACCCTAGGCGCATGCAGCCCGAGCACTGTGGAATATCACTCCTGGCCCCACACCACCGGAAGGGACAGCTCACACCACAAGGCACAGAACTGCAATGGAAAACTGGAGCCAGAGGCACGACTGCACCAGATCCCATCAGCCTAAGAACTCGCTGACGGTGGGGTCTGGGGCTCCCCCCTTCCCCCTCCCGGGGAGGGGGGGAGAGGGCTAGAGCAGACAGTGACGAGGCGACATGATGACATCATGCTTGTTTGCTAATTTTCGTTTGGGGAGTTCTGTCCACCAGTTCGGTCTTCGATCGCAATAGTTTATCAGAATAGGGGTTTGTTTTGGGGCGCCTACCTTTCCTGGGCCTATCCCGGTCGATGGCAGACATAAAATGCTCCCAATCATAAGGGGGGTCTCTATAAGCCATTGCTCCTCGCGACTCTCTAGCGGGGGGCCAGGTTCTGGCTCGTGGTCCCCCGTAGGCAAGAACTCCATGCATTGACTGATGTCAGAAAGTTATACAAATCCATTCAGCCCGAATAGCTCCGGGGAGCCGACGGGGCTCCCCCCAGAAAAAGTGCAGTACGAGAGTTTGGGTCACCTGCATACTGTGTTGCGCAGAATACCAGTCAGCTGGACAGCAGGTAATCAACAACGTTGTTTCTCACTCAATTGTAGACTAAATCGGAATTGTTTCCTTCAAAACAAGATAATATCTGGGTCTTGGAGTACTGATGTATTCTTCCTCATAGAACCACAATGAATTGAGCTGATGGGTGCTCAGAATTGTGAGTTTTTCCGGGAACAAATCCGTGTGCAGCCAACTAGCAATGGCGCCGACAGTGAGTTCGCGAGGTTAATGACAAAAGACACCAACCTCAACGGAAATGCAATCCCAAATGTCCCAGGGAAGATAACCCTGAACATGCAAGGACAGTACCTACCGGGCGCCTAGGAAAAATCACCCTTGATGTATGCAGCCCGAGTACTTCTTAGAACACCTGGCCACCGCACAATAATCCCAAAATCCAGCACAAATGCAGAGTAAAATTCAGCACAACCGCAAAGAGTAAAATCCAGCAGGAAATTGAAGCCATAGGTAACGTCTGCTCTATAGGACATCAGTTGACGAACTGCCAGTGTTAGCGCTTGGGGTAGGCAGGTCCCCATCTCCCCTCCTGGGAGAAGGGGGTCACTAACGAGCAGGTACACTGGTGAAGTGGACATTAGCTTGTTTGCTGTTTTATCTTGGGGGAGTTATTATCCTCTGTTCGGTCTTGGGTTGCAATACAGTATTTTACCAGTTGGGGCTTGCTTGTATTGGTTCGCCGATATTTCTGGGTGATACCCCCGGTTGATGGCCGAGATGATGATACTCTCAAACAGTGGAGTGTTTCATATAGCCATTGCTCCCTGCACTTCTATGAGGGAACCAGGTTCTGGTTCGTGGTTCCCGAAAGGCATACAGACTCTAGTAAGTGATGCTCAAGACTAATATGAAGGATATCAGTCCGTTAGTTTCAGGGAGCCCTGTCGGCTCCCCCAGGAAACTAGATATAAAACCATTCACATACACTGAAATAATTATGTAGAAATGTATTTGAGGCAGACATTGCCACACTCGGCTGTGACCTTGGTTTCTTGTACTGTGTAAATAAACTCTCAACACACGATCTTTGTGGTTCATTATGGCGCACAAAAATGTAGATAGTTATATACAATGTGTGTATATATTGTAATAAAAGCATAAAACACTGATCGATTTTAGTATATTATATACTGTACATCTCAAATGTATGAGCCCCATAATTTTGAGCAAAGTGATGTTCCACACACACTGAATAATATTACAGAAAAAAAACAGAAAAGAAAAGAGACATTGAAATAATTGTGAAAAATGATATTCACGGCAACTGCTGCCCCACGGGGTGGCAGGATCGAGTGTTCCTGAGGGCCTCATCACTCAGCGCCCATAATTTACTGAACTTCTCAGCTCCATCTTGAGATGAGGTTATCTTGAGATGATTTTGGGGCTTTTTAGTGTCCCCGCGGCCCAGTCCTCGACCAGGCCTCCACCCCCAGGAAGCAGCCCATGACTAACTCCCAGGTACCTATTTACTGCTAGGTAACAGGGGCATTCAGGGTGAAAGAAACTTTGCCCATTTGTTTCTGCCTCGTGCGGGAATCGAACCCGCGCCACAGAATTACGAATCCTGCGCGCTATCCACCAGGCTACGAGGCTAGGCTCCAGGCTCCAGGCTCCATCATGGCTAAAGTATGTCACATGCAAAATTCTATTTTAGTTTCCCATGATCAGAGACTACATTTTAACAATAAAAGAGAAAATTTTTTTGGGAAAATAAATTATTTTTTGCGGACCACAGGGGTGTCATATTTTAATGCAGTGCATTAGTTAAACACTTTACTAATAGGGACAATGATTAGTAGAACATAGAGTACATGCTCAGCAATACTCACAATTTGTAGGTGTCATGAAACTCTGAATTATAAACTCTTTAATCTCCTTTTCACTCATTTTTGTACTATCCTTACCTTCAGTTTCTCTGGAATTGATACAAAATCATTGATTAATACTAAATATAAATATAAGATCTTAATAGTTACGAGAATCTTACACTATGTTATGGAGTGCATAATACATTTTTTTTAGACAATAAATCCAACTTTAAAGCTGACTTATTTTACAACACCACACAGTGGTTTATCTGAAATATTCTAATATACAGTATCTACTCAATTTAATGACCTCTATTTTACTGTAATCCGGTGTTTGCTCAACTGGATGCCACTATTGGGTTTGTTTTGACAACTTTGCCTTTGCTAACGATTATGCTTTCCCATCACAAATTTCACTGCCTCATTGTAAGGAAAGAGCCTTTTTTGGAAGAATGTGTTAGTGCTAATAACAGTGAATAGTTGAAACTGTATTGGTTTGTAAGGTAAAGACATTTGAAGTCCTTGGCAGCACAGTGGCTAGTTCTGCACATGCACAGTGCACTGTGTCAGTGTGAGAATGTTCCTCCTCTAATATTATGTGTAAAAACCATCATAGAATGTAATGAAATGCCAGTTTCAGAGTGAGCTCCGGAGACAACCCTGAATCTATCATCATTAACCCTCAAACCGCTAGGGCCCAAATGGAATTCACACCCACAGGCGCAACAAAAAAAAAATCCAAAAAATTCTTTCGTCTTATAGAAATGTTCATTTTTGTTCCCTGATCACGGAAAAAATAACAAATCGTAGGTGGCATATTTTAGTTGCAATAGGGTAGGGAAGTGTGGCAAAAAAACCAGCGTTGAATGTAATGAAACGCCATTTTCTGGGTGAGTCCCGGAGGCTCCCCGGAGCTATCCCAGGCTGATATGCTAATGTTAGACTTTGGCATCAGTCATGTGCATGGAGTTCTTAGGCCTACCAGGGACCACGGCCAAAACCAGGCCCCCTCAGAGAGGCAAGGGGAGCAATGGCCTATAGAAGCCCCCGTGTGGTTGGAAGCATTTCTATGTCTGCCATCGACCAGAACTGGCACCCAGAAAGGTAAGCGCCTCATAACAAACCCCTATTCTGGTTAAAATTGCTACCAAAAGCCGAACTAGTGGATAGAACTCCCCAAAAGAAAACAAGCAAACTAGTGTGACGTCACAGGCCGCCGCGCCGCTGTCTGCGCAGCTTCCCCCTCCCTGGGAGGGGGAAGGGGGAGCCCCAGACCTCTCACGCCGGCTATCCACACCTCAGTTCTTGAGGCTGGATGTCAAAAACGCAAAAAAAAACGCCGACCGGGAGGGAGAGAGGGATACCGGGAAGCCTCCGGGACTCACCCAGAAAATGGCGTTCCATTACATTCAACGCTGGATTTCTGGGGGGTAGCCCCGTCGGCTCCCCGGAGCTAACTACCCATAGACGGAAAAAGAGGGACTTACCCGGGAGGCGGTCGTCGCTCACTCCTCAACTCGAAGCCGAGACAACTGGCTGCAACCGCCGACCCAAAGCAACACAGGCCCGACGGGGCCCAGGGACATTCACAAGGTAACGAGCAGCCAGGAGCCTGTTCGACCGCCAAAATCCCTGCGCCAGAACATCAGACCAAGACATATTCCCAAAGACGGCAGCAAGAGCCGCGAACTTACGAACGTCATGGGCACGGGGATAGACTGCAGGCTGGCTGGACCTAATAACCCTGCGGACAACCTGGGAGACCCGAACCCGCGAACAGGGAAGAAGGGAAACCGGATCAACCCACAGCGCGTCCCCGGACACAGAAGCCGTGGCACGCAAATAACGGCAAAGCAGAGCAACCGGATACAAAACATGATGCACCCCCGGCTTGACCAACCAAGCATCAACCACCCATGGACCCCTCTGGAACGCAGCAGTCTCATTCTTCACCAGAAAAGAAGGAGACGGTTGCAAGCGAACAAAACAATCACCACGACCAAAAGAGCAGAAACCCCTGCGCCGGAGGAGAGCATGAAGCTCCCCTACCCGACCCCCAGAGGCCAAAGCCAACAAGAAAAGTGCCTTGGAAAAACAATCCTGGACCGAAGGGGCCACAACAAAACGAGGAGACGAAAGGAAAGTGAGCACTCTGTCCAAAGACCAGGACGGCTCAGGCGGCGCATGAGCAGGCTGGAGGTGAAACGATGCACGAGGCAGCTTGCGAAACGGCGCAGACGTAACATCGATACTGAAGGCAAGCTGAAGCGGCTCCGTCAGCGCCGCACGATACGAGACGACAGTGTTAGGCATAAGATGATGGTCCTGAAACAACCACGAGAGGAAGGACAAGACCACCCGAACAGACAAGGAACTAACACGACGAAGACGCAAAAAGAAACAGCAGGACCGCCAGGAAACTTCATACTGCAACCGAGAAGAAGCCCTCAGGTGGGACACCAACAAGGAGGCCACCTGATCACCATAGAGATGATGATAGACTCGAGTCAAAATAACCATACGCGAAGACTTGAGGAGAAGATCGAACCAGCCACGTGACGTACCGGCCCGATCTGCTGAAAGAGGCGGAGCCGCGGGAAAACCTTCGGGTTCGGACAACGAGCAACCAGCGCCTGAAACCAAGGCTGGGCCGGCCACCAAGGGGCCAGAAGGACAACTATCCCCTGTAAGTCTCTAAGCGAGTCAGGACCTGGAGCAACAGCCGAACTGGGGAAAAGAGGTACAGGAACCCCCACCTCGACCAGTCTAGCCGAAAGGCGTCGACCCCAATGGCTTCGCGATCGGGGAAGGGCGTCGCATAAACGGGAAGGCACTGCGATCACGCCGACGCGAAGAGGTCCACCTCGGGGCGCCCGAACGTCTGGCAAAGCCAATGGAAGGACTCGTCATCGACCGTCCACTCCGTGGAGAGGGAAACGAAGCGAGACAGGGCGTCAGCCAAGACATTGGACACGTTCTGTACGTGAACCGCCAGGAGAGCCAAACCCTGAGAACTCAGCAGACGAGTCACCCGAAGCGACCAACCCCAGAGAGACAAGGACCGCATCGAACCCCCATGGTTCAGGCAATGAACCACCGGAGAGCAGTCCGAATAGAGCCGAATCGTTGATCCGCGGGCCAGCCGAATCCTCCCCAGAGCAAACCACACAGCCGCGAACTCCCGCACCGTGCTGTGAGCTCGACGGAAGGACGGATCCCAACGCCCCTGGCTGGCCTGGTGAGCACTGGTCACAAAACCCCAGCCGAGAGACGACGCATCCGTGTACACATCGAGCGAGGGCTCGGGTAGGCGCCAAGGCACTGAACCCCGAAAAACCTGAAGAGGAAGCCGGTGACGCAGCAATCGACGCAAGTCCCCCGGGGGTCAAACTCTGCGATCGCGAGAGAGGCGGAAGGGGGGACCTTGAAGGAACCAGAACAGCCGACGAAGCCAAACCCGACCCGGCGGGTAGACCTCCATCGCGAAGTTCAGGCTCCTGCACAGCACCTCGAGCAACCGCCGGGTGACCCGAGGGCCCACCAGAAACAGACGAAGGCGGGACCGCAGCCGCAGGAGAGACTCCGGAGGGAGAGACAAGGAGGCGGTTCGAGAGTCCCAAACGAGACCCAGCCAAGTCCGAACCTGAGAGGGAAACAAATGGGACTTTCTCCCATTCACCAAGAACCCGAACTCGGCGAGCTGGGAAAGAACCAAATCCCTGGCTAGCAAGCAAGCTGAACGGCTGGGAGCCCAAACCAGCCAGTCGTCGAGGTAGGCCAACACCCGCAAACTAGGAGACGCAAACAAGCCACCACAACCCGTGTAAGGCGCGTGAACACACGAGGTGCCAGGTTCAACCCGAACGGGAGACAACGAAAGCGGTAACGCAGACGCCCCACAACAAAACCGAGCCAGTCCCTGAACCGTGGATGAATCGGGACATGCCAAAAAGCGTCCCGGAGGTCCAGGGACACCATCCAAGCGCCCGGCTCCAAGAGGAGCCGAACCTGAGACAGCATAGTCATCCGAAAGGAGGGACAATGAACCCAGGGGTTCAGACGGGACAAGTCCAGAATGAACCGCAGGTTCATGCAGTCCCGTTTCGGAACCAGAAACAGACGGGAAACCCATCTGAGGGACGACATCGTTTTGACGATGCCCAAGCGTACCCACTCCAAGACGACTCGACAGAGCGCAGGGGAAGAAACCTGCCATGCCAACCCCGACCCCCCCCAAGGGGGGAGGGGCCACCCAATGCCCCCGCAGGCCGCGAGACACGACCCGAAAGGCCCCCAGATCGTGGGACCAGGTGCGGGCGAACAGTGCAAGCCGCCCCCCCATCACCCCGTCAATGGGGCAAACCGCGAAAGGGCCGGCGATCCTTATGAGACCCAGAATCCCGTACAGAGCGAACACCACGCTAACCAGACGAGGGAGGGTCCGCAGGAGGAGCCGAACCCAAACCTGACACCAGAGGCCTACCACGACGAGAGGAACCCCGAGCCCTGGCACGACCCTTCCTGGAAGACCCACCCCGAGACCCCTGGAAAACTAACAAGTTCAACATCGGACAACAAGCCACCGACACAGCCTGAATAAACTGCGCCACGGCCGACTCCTCAAACAGAAGAGGACAAAAAGGTGAAGAGCGCCTAAGAGCCAGAGCCCAAGCAGATTCCACAGAGGAACCCAGCACCGCCTGCCAACATGCGAGACGGGAAGCATAAAACAGGGAAACCGCATCCCGCAAAATAGGCGAGAACAGCTTCAACAAGGCAGCCGACGAACGCGCAGCCGAGGACAAGGTGCCGGACCCCGGGACGGACCCAAGCGTCCTCACATCCTCCACGAGCCAATCCGAGGACAGCTCCAGGAGGGAAAAGAACCACAAGGCCGAAGCCAAAAGGCCCCGGGCGAGCAGGTCCTCCGCAACAAGCGCCGCCGAAAGGGTGGGAACCTGAATAATGCCCACATCGCGGGGAAGGGCAGGGCAAACAAGCACTCATTCAGGTACTCAAGCTCGCCCCCCAGGAAAACCTGAAGCACCGTGGAAGCTTCCCGCCACTCCAGCGTGCGGGAACGACAGAAGGAATGCCAGGAATCCAGAACAAACAAGGGGCAGTCTGCTAGCCAGGACGACTCCGGAACCTCGTAACGGAGCCAGAAAGGGAACGAAGTCCCAAACCTGAACTCGGACGGATTCATTTCCGAGGCATAATCCGGGTCACACAGGAGGTAAGCTGCAAAGGCCGCTCGCACCACACCAGGTTGGATGCGATAAGCCGAAAACCTGCGAAAGGACGGAACCGACGTACTCGGCGGAACACAGAACGAACCCGGGGAGGGGCCGACACCAAATCCAACTCGTACGCAGAGGGGGGAAAAAGAAAACCCCACTCTTTGTAACAATAAGCCCCGCTCAGAGGGAAGAAAAACCCCGGCGGGGTCCAGCGGGGCCCAAGGCCCCCAAGTCAGCCCCTCCCCAGCCTCGAGGTCCTTCACCACAGGACCAGAGGCCGAGTCCTCTCCCCAAGCCCCGACCCCACAAGACAAGGACGGAGCAGCCGGAAACGCTGGAGGAAGGGAGGCCCACTGGTCAGACCCAGAAGCTTCGGCCGGGACACAAGACTCGAATGCCTCTGCCGCCCCCCCGGAAGGGGCAACCACCTGAAGCTGCCCGAGTCTCAAGATCAAGTAACCCCTGCTCCGACCCCGAAACCCTCAGACGCTTTGGGGCCGGAAGCAGGGGGGGGGGGACCAGAACGAACAGAAGGGGTACGACGAGGAGGTGCAGACTGAACCAGGATCGAAGCGACCCCCACCCCCAAGTCCGGGTCTCGAAAAGCAAAGCGGGGCAGCCCCGGGGCATCCGGGTGAGCAACCAATCGAGCGCGTTGCAACAGACGAAACCTAGACTGCAACTCACGCGCCGCCTGTACCCGAACAGAATCATCAGAGGATTAGGTAAATTAAGTAACAAGCAAGCAGCAACACTCACAGGACTCAGGGTCGAAAGTATCACAGACCCAACAGGCAGCGTGGCAGAGGCAAAAACAATGAGGGTCACCCTGAGACAAGGGGACCGAGCAACCCTCAAACTCGCACACAGCGAGTGGGGACTCCGGGGTCACATACATCGGACCCACGTGCCCGATAGGGGATTCCCAGGGTCCTGAGCGTTTACTTTAAGAGGACTCGCGCTCATGTAGTCCCAAGCAGGGTGCTGCAAACCGGCGCCCAAAACTACCAAGCGAACTTCTATAGCTGTACCCCAGGGACGTGTACACTCACGGGAACCTAGCTGGGGGCGCCACCGAGGAGAACAGTGGAAGGGCAAAAACAAACTGAATAAAATGACAGAACCCCCCACCAGGCAAAAACAAAAAGAAAAACAACACCTCGCAAGAGGACAGCGAACCCCAAGGAACAGAGCCGGTCGCGATGTCGGGAAATACAAGCTGAGCAGCACCCTGCGCCCCTACCAGTGCAAACTGCCTCTTACCTGCCGGTAACAAGGGAGAACAGAACACCCAAGAGCCCAACAGGCGGCCGAAAAACCGAAAGGTAAAACGAACCAGCAGAGGCAGACCCTGAGGAGCCTGTGGAAGGTGGCCCCAAGCCCCAAGGGCAGTACTTACAGGGCACCTAGGGAAGGCAGCCTTAGGCGCATGCAGCCCGAGTACTGAAGATAACTCCTGGCTCTTGCACCCACAAAACCAACACCACATGCAAAGCACAGTGCAGTAGCGACACCGGAGCCAGAGCACACGATCATCGCCTATAGCATCAGCCTCAAGAACTGAGGTGTGGGTAGCCGGTGCGGGGGGTCTGGGGCTCCCCTTTCCCCCTCCCGGGGAGGGGGGAGCTGCGCAGACAGCAGTGCAGCGGCGTGTGACGTCACAGTAGTTTGTTTGTTTTCTTTTGGGAGTTCTATCCACTAGTTCGGCTTTTGGTAACAATTTTAACCAGAATAGGGGTTTGTTTTGAGGCGCTTACCTTTCTGGGTGCCTGTTCCGGTCGATGGCAGACATAGAATGATTCCAACCACACGGGGGCTTCTATAGGCCATTGCTCCCCTTGCCTCTCTGAGGGGGCCAGGTTCTGGCCGTGGTCCCCGGTTGGCCTAAGAACTCCATACACATGACTGATGCGAAAGTCTGACATTAGCATATCAGCCTGGGATAGCTCCGGGGAGCCGACGGGGTTCCCCCCCAGAAAAGGGGCATTGGCAGAGCCTTCACCAGACAAGGTTTACTCCGCCCGAGCTGTCAGACGGCAGTTGCCACAAATATATTATTACCCTAATTATTTCAATGTCTCTGATTGATTTTTTCTTAGTTTTTTTGCAGTAATATTATTCCATACAGTGAATTGTGGTATATTTATATAATAAAATGTGTGAACCATCGCTGTACTCAAAATTATGGTGTGCATATTAGTGATTCAATTATGTTCATAAAACGATAAACAAATAGTTTTGCTGTTGTTACACTATATACACACAGGTTATATATAAGTATCTGCATGTTTTGTTCACCATAACGAACTACTAAGTTGGTCTTGTGAGTCAAAGAGCAACGAGGAGTGACCGCCACACACCAGCCAGCCACTCACTGCCACTCCCTCCCTCAACACCACCTCACTCGCCCTCATTCTCCTCCCACAATACTGTTTTTGCATTTATTCACTATACACAGACGTTATATATACGTATTTACATGTAATGTTCACCATAACTGTACATCTAAGCTTGTATGGTGAGTAAAGGCCATAAGATGTAGCTACTCACACAGTCAGCTGATCAGCGGCCGCCCTCAAGGCCAGACGCACTAATATTTCTCCTACAACAATATTGTTTGTGGTGTTATTACGCTATATACACACATTATATATAAGTATCTACCTGTTTTATTCACCATACCTGTACAAATAAGCTGGTATGGTGCCCAAAGACCATAGTGGCCACCAGTAAACATGACAAGTCGTGCAGACGACGCATCTCCCTCACCAAAATAGCGGCTCCCAACCTACTCCTCTCGCTGTTATTACACTCTATACACACGTTATATATAAGTATCTACATTTGTGTTCACCATATCGAACCACTAAGCTGGTATGGTGAGTGCAGTCAATAAATGGTGGCCACACACAGTCAGAAGACGACGCCACAACCCTCCCTCCCACAAGCTTACTCCTCCCTCTATGGAGCACAGTGCTAAATATCATCACAATCCTACTATTATCAGAATCCTGGTCAGTTTTATCACAGTCAGGGGGGCTTCAGTAATACTCTCACTGCTAAATAATAATAGTATCATATTTGTAGGCGATGCTGTGGTCACAAGCTGAACAGCGGTGCTGTGAGCTCGTGCTGCGTGCACCAGGCTTGGTGGCTTGCTCAATACTGACGCTCTAACAGCCAAGAATGTTGGCCTGGATTTTTTTTCTAGGTGGCATCTGGCAACTATCGATCATGGCTGTACTATAGCTGCCCCTATCCCAGGCAGGGCGTTTAAATTATAGAGCTAGACATGAAATCATATATATATATGATGTGTGCGGTTTAAGGGTTAAATGACATACACTCCCCGACCTTGCTATCAGATCTCAATCATTCGTTTATTGCATCTATTGGTTTGTGATACGGCCCCAGGCGGCATCTGTACTCTGGAAAAGCCTATTTAAAGCCTTTGTTTTAGTTTACTCATGCCAGAAAAAACCCTCCCTATCTCTCTCACCGTTTTATATCTCTGCATATTTTTTGCATCCTGCTACTAGTGCGTCTAGAAATACAAGACATATATGTTGTTTAGGGCTTCAACAGGCAGTGAAGTCAAGAGAAAACATATTGTGATGACCTATTATCAGAGCATTCAGCTTATACAGGAAGATGAATCTGGAATGTTTCCTGTGTGTGGTGGATAAAGGTGCAGAGACATGTGTCCAAATTTGAGATTGTGATACTCTCTCTCCTGAGCAAATTTATAATGCCAAGGAAACAAGTTTGTACTGGCGTATTTTAACCTAACCAAACCCAACTAAACTTAACCAAAGCTAATCAAAGCAACCCTGATCTAACCTAACCAAACCCAACTAAACCTAACAAAAGCTAACCTAATCAAAGCTAACCAAACCTAACAAATGCTAACTAAGCCTAACCAAACCAAAGCAAATTTGACCTAACCAAACCAAACCAAACCAAGCCAAACCTGACCAGAGCAAACCTGACCAAACCTAACCAACCCTGACCAAATCTGACCAAACCTGACCAAACCTAACCAACCCTGACCAAATCTGACCAAACCTGACCAAACCTAACCAAACCTGACCAAACCTGACCAAACCTGACCAAACCTAACCAAACCTGACCAAACCTGACCAAACCTGACCAAACCTAACCAAACCTGACCAAACCTGACCAAACCTGACCAAACCTAACCAAACCAAACCTGACCAGAGCAAACCTGACCAAACCTAACCAAACCTGACCAAACCTGACCAAACCTAACCAAACCAAACCTGACCAGAGCAAACCTGACCAAACCTGACCAAACCTGACCAAACCTGACCAAACCTGACCAAACCTAACCAAACCTGACCAAACCTGACCAAACCTGACCAAACCTAACCAAACCAAACCTGACCAGAGCAAACCTGACCAAACCTAACCAAACCAAACCTGACCAGAGCAAACCTGACCAAACCTAACCAAACCAAACCTGACCAGAGCAAACCTGACCAAATCAAACCTGACCAAAAAAACCAAACCTCACCAAATCTAACATAACCTAACCAAACCTAACCTAACCTAACCAAACATAACTAAACATAACCTAACCAAACAAAAACCCAACCCTCCACTCCACATCTATGCATCAACTCTCATTTAACACCACCATACTCACACGAGATCTTTCAAAAGAAGATAGAGAGAAGCTGAAATGGAACCTCGCCGAGGCAAAACATTTAAATGAGAGCAGGAATGAAGAAGAAATAAATTCTTTTTTCTACAAAGTGATAGGGGTAGGCAGACCAGTAAAGTGGTACATAAAGGCAAACCAACAAAATCAATAGAGAGAGGGGGAGTGAAGAATAAGGAGAGGGGGGAACAAGTTCCTGAAGATTGCATACACCAAAATAGATGGAGTGAGATCGAAGATACTGGAGTTAAGTGATGTAATACAGCTGCAGACACCAGACATTGTTGCACTAACGGAGACAAAACTTGAAGATGTAATTTTAAATGAGGTCATATTCCTAAGGGGCTACTCAATTTGGAGACGGGACAGAAAAATTAGGAAAGGCGGTGGCGTTGCTGTGCTGGTAAAAGAACACCTAAAGGTGAACGAAATAATGATTGCCAATCCACAAGAAGTTGACATAATAGCACTAGAGATCTGCCATGAGGATGATAAACTAATGATAATAAATGCATATAGTCCACCGCCAAGCAGCACATGGTCAAAGGAGGAGCTAGATAGTAAACGTGAAGGTCTTATAACAATAATGAGAGAGATTATAGTGAGAGCGGATAACGATAGATCACGACTGTTGATAGTCGGTGACTTCAACTTGAAATCCATAGACTGGGAAGCATATGAAGCTAAAACAGAAGATTTTTGGACCTGTAAATTTGTAGACCTCATCCAGGAAACATTCTTGTATCAACATGTTAAACAAGCTACGAGGATGAGGGAAGGGGACGTTCCCTCCATGCTAGATTTGATATTTACCAGGAAGGAGGAAGAGATATTTGACATTCAGTACCTTCCTCCCTTGGGTAAAAGTGACCATGTCTTTTTGGGAATAAAGTATGCAATGCGTTATAAGCTGGAAGAAAATAAGGAGATTGAAGCAGTTGAAAAACCAGACTTCAGGAGAGGACATTATGGTGACCTTAGAAATTTTTTTAGTGAGTATAATTGGACAGACTTGATGCTAGGCAAGGAAGTGAATGAGATGTATGTCAAATTTTGTGAAATATATGATAAAGGCACAATAAAATTTATACCAAAACAGAGATGCAGAACTAGGAAACAGGATTGGTTCAATAGAAATTGCGAGAGGGCTAGAGACCAAAAGACACAAAAATGGAATCAATACAGGAAGAGGCCGAACCCCCAAACATACCAGCGATACAAAGATGCGAGAAACAACTACACGGCAGTGAGGAGAGAGGCAGAAAGAAATTTTGAAAAAGGGATTGCAGACAAATGTAAAACAGAACCAGGTCTATTCTATAAATTCATAAACAACAAATTACAGGTAAAGGATAATATTCAGAGGTTGAAAATGGGAAATAGACTCACGGAAGATGAAAAGGAAATGTGTGAAACATTAAACGAAAAGTTCCAAAGTGTGTTTGTACAAAATGAAATCTTCAGGGAACCAGATACAATAAGAATTCCAGAGAACATCATAGAGCACATAGAGGTGTCTAGAGACGAAGTGGAAAAAATGCTCAACGAGCTCGGTAAGAACAAAGCAGCTGGCCCAGATGGCGTTTCACCATGGGTTCTGAGAGAATGTGCATCTGAGCTCAGCATTCCACTTCACCTGATCTTTCAGGCATCCCTGTGTATAGGAATCGTAGCAGACGTGTGGAAACAGGCTAACATAGTTCCAATCTACAAAAGTGGAAGCAGGGATGACCCCCTTAATTATAGACCGGTATCATTGACAAGTGTAATAGTCAAAATATTGGAAAAAATAATTAAAACTAAATGGGTAGAACACCTGGAGAGAAATGATATAATATCAGACAGACAGTATGGTTTTCGATCTGGAAGATCCTGTGTATCGAATTTACTCAGTTTCTATGATCGAGCAACAGAGATATTACAGGAAAGAGATGGTTGGGTTGACTGCATCTATCTGGACCTAAAAAAGGCTTTCGACAGAGTTCCACATAAGAGGTTGTTCTGGAAACTGGAAATATTGGAGGAGTGACAGGTACGCTTCTAACATGGATGAAAAATTTTCTGACTGATAGAAAAATGAGGGCTGTGATCAGAGACAATGTATCGGACTGGAGAAATATCACAAGTGGAGTACCACAGGGTTCAGTTCTTGCACCAGTGATGTTTATTGTCTACATAAATGATCTACCAGTTGGTATACAGAATTATATGAACATGTTTGCTGATGATGCTAAGATAATAGGAAGGATAAGAAACTTAGATGATTGTCATGCCCTTCAAGAAGACCTGGACAAAATAAGTACATGGAGCGCCACTTGGCAAATGGAATTTAATGTTAATAAATGCCATATTATGGAATGTGGAATAGGAGAACATAGACCCCACACAACCTATATATTATGTGAGAAATCTTTAAAGAATTCTGATAAAAAAGAGATCTAGGGGTGGTTCTAGATAGAAAACTATCACCTGAGGACCACATAAAGAATATTGTGCGAGGAGCCTATGCCACGCTTTCTAACTTCAGAATTGCTTTTAAATACATGGATGGTGATATACTAAAGAAATTGTTCATGACTTTTGTTAGGCCAAAGCTAGAACATGCAGCAGTTGTGTGCTGCCCATATCTTAAGAAGCACATCAACAAACTGGAAAAGACATGCTACTAAGTGGCTCCCAGAACTGAAGGGCAAGAGCTACGAGGAGAGGTTAGAGGCATTAAATATGCCAAAACTAGAAGACAGAAGAAAAAGAGGTGATATGATCACTACATACAAAATAGTAACAGGAATTGATAAAATCGATAGGGAAGATTTCCTGAGACCTGGAACTTTAAGAACAAGAGGTCATAGATTTAAACTAGCTAAACACAGATGCCGAAGAAATATAAGAAAATTCACCTTCGCAAATAGAGTGATAGACGGTTGGAACAAGTTAGGGGAGAAGGTGGTGAAGGCCAAGACCGTCAGTAGTTTCAAAGCGTTATATGACAAAGAGTGCTGGGAAGACGGGACACCACGAGCGTAGCTCTCATCCTGTAACTACACTTAGGTAATTACACATCGTAGCTGCGGAAGATGCCGGGAGCAACGTTAGTGCAAGACAGCCAGAGGCGCATGTACAGGTAAAGAGGTGCAGTGGAGAAGCGCCTACAGTGCCATACACCCATATGCAGAGAAATGAATGAAGAGGTCATAAGTGTCCAGAACATCCCCAGTATCCACTGGGCCCAGATCGGAGGAGTAGCGAAGCATGGCACCTGACAGAAAAAAGGGTGAGGAACACAAACACTTGTGTACACAGGCCATAACAAAACAAACACCCACGACGCATGTGCAAGACACATGAGGTCCAAACCGCACAACCCGCCCAGCGAGGAGGATACCAAAAGGTGTATGTAAAGAATATTATCAATGCCAACAAAAAG
The DNA here is from genome assembly GCF_040958095.1 of Procambarus clarkii. Classification (NCBI taxonomy): domain Eukaryota; kingdom Metazoa; phylum Arthropoda; class Malacostraca; order Decapoda; family Cambaridae; genus Procambarus; species Procambarus clarkii. The sequence continues at coordinate 1,592,917 of NW_027189140.1, forward strand.
CAGAGATAAAGGAACAAAAACAAGAAGCAGCATGGAAGGGGACCAATGAGTCCTAGAAAGGACCGAAGGCAAGCCCCACCAAAAGATGACAGACGTTCCAACAATACGGGAAGTATCGAAAACTCCCCCGAACCTTCACGATCTTGCAGCAGCAAGCGCAAAATCACGAAGGCCCAATGCTCAATCGCACCCGAGACCAAAGAGCAAGCAGGACCCTGATACGAGGAGAACATGGCCGGGACATGGACAAGACATATCCCCTGAGAAGGTGAGAAAACTGAGAAAAGGTCTCACCGGCAGGACGGAACCCACGGACCCAAAGGGAGAATGGACGGCACCTGGGGAGGGGAAGACGCCCAAGAACTGGTACGCAGAGGGGGTGGGGGAGAGGAAAACCCCACTCCCTGTAATCGCAAGTCCCTCTCAGAGGGTAGAAAACCCCCGGCGAGTTCCAATGGGGCCTGAGGGCCCCCCAAGTCAACCCCTCCCCAGCCCCAGGAACTCCCGCGGCAGGAACTGGAGCCGAACTGTCCCCCCAAAGCCCTGGCCTCACAAGAAAAAGCAGGGGCAGCCGTAAATACACTAAGGAAGGGAGCCCACTGGTCAGACCCATACGCCACGGCTGGAGGAACAGGCTCAAATGCCTCCGTTGCCACGAACACAAACAGGGGAAGAACAAGGGGGTGTCGGTGTAACAAAATCAAAGCTACCAACACCCCCAAGCCCGGGTCCCAACAAACCAAAACGGGGAAGCCCCGGGGCTTCCAGGTAGCAACAACCCAGCAGGTTGCACCCAACTAGCAATGCCTATACCTGCACAGAGTCAATATTGAACTGGGTAACAGTCACAACAAGCAACAAAACTCACAGGACTCCGGGCAGAAGGTGTCACCAACCAGACAGGCAGTGTGACAGAGGCAAAACAACGAGAGTCACCCTGAGACAAGAGGACAGAGCAACCAACAAACTTGCACAAAGCGAGGGGGTAACTCAGGGGTCACATTCATTGGACCCGCTCGCCCCCGTAGGGTTCCCAGGATCATGAGACGGAACTCACTCTCAGGGAAGCCCAGGCAGGGTACTGCTAACAGGCGCCCAAGTCTACTAAACAACATTCTAAGAGCTGAAGCCCCGGGACGTGTACACTCACAGCGACCTAGCAGGAGGTACCACCAGCTACCACTGTACTGGTAGGTACTGGTACCTACGAGTACACACCTCAAATACAAGGGGAACAACAAAGGCAGACCCCCACCAGGCAAGGCAACAAAAAGAAAAAGAAAACCCCGCAAGAGGACAGCGTACCCAGGTGGAACACAGCTGGCCACTATGAATGGTGAAAACAAGCCATGCAGTACCCTGCACCCCATACCAATGCAAACTGCCTCTTACCCTAAGGCAAACAAGGGAGACAAAACCCCCAAGCACCCAAAGTGCAGTTGAAAACCAAGCAGCAAATGGCCTAGCAGAAGCAGAACCTTGTGGAAGGTGGCCCCAAGCCCCAAAGGCAGTACTTACAGGGCATCTAGGGAAGGGAACCCTATGCACATGCAGTCCGCGTACTGAAGAATGACTCCTGGCTCGTGCACCCCTTGAAGACAGCCACCACACACAGGGCTCAGTGCTGAAAACCATACCTGAAGCCAGAGCACACGACTTTTGCCTCTAGCATCAGCCTCAAAACTGGGGTGTGGATAGCCGGCGCGGGGGTCTGGGGCTTCCCCTTCCCCCTCACAAGGAGAGGGGAACTGCGCAGACAGCGGAGCGGCGACGTGTGATGTCATGCCAGTTTGCTCGTTTCTGTTTAAGGAGTTCTATCCCCTAGTTAGGCATTTGGAAGCAATTTTAACCAGAATAGGGGTTTGCTTTGGGGCGCTTATCTTTTTGGGTACCTGATCCGGTCGATGGCAGACATAGAATGCTTCCAACCACACGGGGATTTCAATAGGCCATTGCCCCCATGCCTCTCTGAGGTGGCGAGGTTCTGGCTCGTGGTCCCCGGTAGACCCACAGAACTCCATACACATGACTGATGCCAAAGTCTGACATTAGCATATCAGCCTGGATAGCTCCGGGGAGCTGAAGGGGCTCCCCCCAGAAAATATGTAAAAAACCAGCGTTGAATGTAATGAAACGCCATTTTCTGGGTGAGTCCCAGAGGCTCCCGGAGCTATCCATGGCTGATATGGATACCCTAACTATTTTGCATAAGTCGATGTGGGTGGAGTTCTAGGCCTACCGGGGACCACGAGCCAGAACCTGGTCCCCTCAGAGAGGCACGGGGAGCAATGGCCCATAGAAATGCACATGTGATTTGGAGCATTCTATATCTGCCATCGACCGGGACAGGCACCCAAAAAGGTAAGCGCCACAAAACAAACCCCTATTCTGGTTAACAACAAAAATCGACAAACGAGTGGACAGAACTCCCCCAGGAAAAGGAACTAACAAGCATGACGTCACACAAGCCGCGCCGCATGTCTGCGCAGCTCCCCCCTTCCCGGGAGGGGGAAAGGGGAGCCCCAGACCCCCGCGCCGGTGATCCCTACCCCAGTTCTGAGGCCGAATATCAAAATCTCGAAAAAAACGCCGACCGGAGGGCGGGAGGATGCCGGGGAGCCTCCAGGACTCACCCAGAAAATGGCGTTTTATTACATTCAACGCTGGTTTTCTGGGGGGAGCCCCTACGGTTCCCTGGAGCTACTTTACCAAAGACTACCTAATAAAACAAGGGAACATACCCGGGAGGTGATCGGTGCTCCACTCAACACGAAGTCGAGACAAAATGAAATCTTTAGGGAACCAGATACAATAAGAATTCCAGAGAACAACATAGAACACATAGAGGTGTCTAGAGACGAAGTGGAAAAAATGCTCAAGGAGCTCGGTAAGAACAAAGCAGCTGGCCCAGATGGCGTTTCACCATGGGTTCTGAGAGAATGTGCATCTGAGCTCAGCATTCCACTTCACCTGATCTTTCAGGCATCCCTGTGTACAGGAATCGTAGCAGACGGGTGGAAACAGGCTAACATAGTTCCAATCTACAAAAGTGGCAGCAGGGAAGACCCCCTCAATTATAGACCTGTATCATTAACAAGTGTAATAGTGAAAGTATTGGAAAAACTAATCAAAACTAAATGGGTAGAACACCTAGAGAGAAATGATATAATATCAGACAGACAGTATGGTTTTCGATCTGGAAGATCCTGTGTATCGAATTTACTCAGTTTCTATGATCGAGCCACAGAGATATTACAGGAAAGAGATGGTTGGGTTGACTGCATCTATCTGGACCTAAAAAAGGCTTTCGACAGAGTTCCACATAAGAGGTTGTTCTGGAAACTGGAAAATATTGGAGGGGTGACAGGTAAGCTTCTATCATGGATGAAAAATTTTCTGACTGATAGAAAAATGAGGGCAGTAATCAGAGGCAATGTATCAGAATGGAGAAATGTCACAAGTGGAGTACCACAGGGTTCAGTTCTTGCACCAGTGATGTTTATTGTGTACATAAATGATCTACCAGTTGGTATACAGAATTATATGAACATGTTTGCTGATGATGCTAAGATAATAGGAAGGATAAGAAATTTAGATGACTGTCATGCCCTTCAAAAAGACCTGGACAAAATAAGTATATGGAGCACCACTTGGCAAATGGAATTTAATGTTAATAAATGTCATGTTATGGAATGTGGAATAGGAGAACATAGACCCCACACAACCTATATATTATGTGAGAAATCTTTAAAGAATTCTGATAAAGAAAGAGATCTAGGAGTGGTTCTAGATAGAAAACTATCACCTGAGGACCACATAAAGAATATTGTGCAAGGAGCCTATGCTATGCTTTCTAACTTCAGAATTGCATTTAAATACATGGATGGCGATATACTAAAGAAATTGTTCATGACTTTTGTTAGGCCAAAGCTAGAATATGCAGCTGTTGTGTGGTGCCCATATCTTAAGAAGCACATCAACAAACTGGAAAAGGTGCAAAGACATGCTACTAAGTGGCTCCCAGAACTGAAGGGCAAGAGCTACGAGGAGAGGTTAGAAGCATTAAATATGCCAAAACTAGAAGACAGAAGAAAAAGAGGTGATATGATCACTACATACAAAATAGTAACAGGAATTGACAAAATCGACAGGGAAGACTTCCTGAGACCTGGAACTTCAAGAACAAGAGGTCATAGATTTAAACTAGCTAAACACAGATGCCGAAGAAATATAAGAAAATTCACCTTCGCAAATAGAGTGGTAGACGGTTGGAACAAGTTAAGTGAGAAGGTGGTGGAGGCCAAGACCGTCAGTAGTTTCAAAGCGTTATATGACAAAGAGTGCTGGGAAGACGGGACACCACGAGCGTAGCTCTCATCCTGTAACTACACTTAGGTAATTACACTTAGGTAATTACAAGCTGCATCCACTAACCTAAAGCAACACAGGCCCGACTGGGCCCAGCAACATTCAGAAGGGAGCGTGCAGCCAGGACTCTGTCCGACCACAAAAAACCCTGTGCCTGAATATCAGCCCAAGACATATCACCGAAGACGGCAGCTAGAGCAGCAAACCTACAAACATCACGGGCACGGGGATAGACCGCAGGTTGGCTAGATTTAATAACCCCGCGGACTACCCGAGAGACCAGAACCCGCGAACAGGGAAGAAGGGATACACCCCAAGCACGTCCCTGGACACAGAAGCCGTGGCGCGCAGATAACGGCGGAGGGCCGCAACCTGACACAACACATGGTGAACCCCCAGCCTGACAACCCAAGCAACAACCACCCAAGGACCCCTCCAGAAAGCAGCAGTTACATTCTTCGCCAGAGAAAAGGGAGATGGCCGCAGACGAACAAACCTATGACCACGACCATAGGAGCAAAAAACCACTGCACCTGAGAAGAGCATGAAGCCTTGCCACATGACTCCCAGAGGCCAATGGCAACAGAAAAAGACCCTTAGCAAAGCAATCCTGAACCGAAGGAACCACAACAAACCGAGGAGAAGACAGGAGAGCACTCTGTCCAAAGACCAGGACGGCTCAGGCAGTGCATGAGCAGGCCGGAGGTGAAACAACGCATGAGACAGCCTGCGAAACAGTGCAGAAGGATCATCGATATCGAAAGCTAGCAGCAGCGGCTCCGCCAGCACTGCACGATACGAGGCGACAGTATTAGGCAGCAGAAGACGGGCCTGGAACAACCAAGAGAAAGGACAACACCACCCAAACCGAAAGTGAGGAACAACGACGAAGGCCCAAAAGAACCGGAAGGACTGCCAGGAAACTTCATACTGCCGCCGAGAGGAACCTGCAGGTGAGAAACCAACAAAGAAGCCACCTGCTCACCATAGGGATGATGAGAAACACGAGTCAAAAACACTAAACGTGAAGACTCGCAGAGAAGAGCAAACCAGATTCGTACCAGACCGGCCCGATCCTCAGAAAGAGGCGGAGCCGCGGAAAACAGCCCTCTGGGTTCGGACACCGTGTAAGCAGCCCCGGAAACCATGGCTGGGTCAGCCACCACGGGGCCAAGAGGACCACACGACCCTGGGAAGCCTCCAAACAAGCCAGGACCAGGAATAACATCCGAACCGGGGAAAAGAGGTACAGGAATCCCCATCTAGACAAGACCTGCCGAAAGGCATCAAACCCGCTGTCGGGGAAAGGCGCCATGGAAAACAGAAGACTCCTCGACCACGCCGACAGGAAGAGGTCCACCTCCGGGCACCCGAAAGTCTGGCATAGCCAACGGAAGGAGTTGGCGTCGACCGACCACACTGTGGACAGGGGACGAACCTGGACAGGCCGACCGCCAAGACGTTGGCGAGAACTCAGCAGACGAATCACCCAAAGCGACCCAAAGCCTCCAAAGCACAAACCATACTGCCGCGAACACCCGCACCGTGCTGTGGACCCGACGGAAGGACGGAACCCACCGCCCCTGGCCGACCTGGTGAGCACTGGTCACAAAGCCGCAGCCTAGCGACGAAGCATCCGGGAACACCGAGCGAAGGCTTGAGCAGGGGCCAAGGCACTGAACCCCAAAAACCCGTAGATGAAGCCGGCGACGCAGCAGCCGACTCAAGCCCCCGGGGTCGAACCCAGCGATCGTGAGAGAGGCGGAAGGGACGACTCCGAAGGAACCAGAACAGCCGACGAAGCTAAACCCAACCCAGCGGCTAGAACAACATCGCGAAGCTCAGGCTCCCGCACAAACCCTCAAGCCACCGCCGGGTGACCTAGGAGCCCACCAGAAACAGACACAGGCAAGACTGCAGCTGAAGGAGAGACTCCGGAGGAAGAGTCAAGGAAGCGGGTTGAGAGTCTCATGCAAGACCCAGCCAGGACCGAACCTGGGAGGGAATCAACGGGACTTCCACCAGTTCACCAGGAACCCGAACCCAGCGAGCTGGGAAAACACCAATCCCTGGCGAGCAGACACACGGACTGACCGGGAGCCCAAACCAGCCAGTCGTTGAGGTAAGCCAACACCTGAACACGTAACAGCCACAAACGGGCCACCACGACCCAGGTAAGGCGTGTGAACACACGAGGTGCCAGATACAACTCGAAGAGGGAGACAACGAAAGGGGTAGCACTGACACCCCACAAAAAAACGTAGCAACGCCTCCCGCAGGACTGGCGCAAAGAGCTTCAACATGGCAGAAGACACCCAAGCAGCAGAAACCAAAGTGCCAGACCCAGGAACATCCCCAAGCGCCTCTACATCCTCTGCAAACCAATCCGAAGACAGCTCCAGGAGGGAAAAGAAACGCAGGACCTAACCAAAAAGGCACGAGCGCACAATTCCATCATCACAAGTGCAGCCGACAGGGAAGGAACATGCACAAGGAGCCGCCCCGCACCAACATCCCGCAGAACTGCAGGAGCGAAAAGACACTCATTAAGATGCGCAAAATCGCCCCCCAGGAAAACCTGGACCACCGTCAACGCCTCGCGCCACTCAAACGTGCGGGCTCGGAAGAACGAGACCCAAGCACCCAGCGAAAACAAGATGCAGTCTGCAAGCCAGGACGAACCCGGAACCTTACAATGTACCCGGTAAGGACACGACGATCCAAACCCGAACGAAGAAGGAACCATTACTGAGGCAAACTCAGGGTCACGCAAGAGGCAAGCAGCAAAGTCCGACTGCACCGCAGGCAAAGAGATGCGGGTAGCTGAAAACCTATGGAAAGACGGAACCAAAGAAACCACAGGGACACGGAACCGAACCCGGGGAGGAACAGAACCCAAGTCCAAATCGTACGCAGAGGGGAAAAATGAAAACCCCACTCCTTGCAACAGTAAGCCCCGCTCAGAAGGACGGAAATCCAGGCGGGGTCCAATGGAGCCCAAGGCCCCCAAGGCAGCTCCTCCCCCAACTACAGGAGCCTCTACACCAAGCCCCGAGCCGAGTCGGCCTCCAAAGCCCCGGCCTCACAAGAAAAAGCCGGGGCAGCCGAGAGAGCTGAAGGAGAAGGGGCCCACTAGTCAGACCCCAGAGCATCGGCCGGAGGAACAGACTCGAATGCCTTTGCAGCTACCCCGGACGGGGCAACCCCCGAAACTGCCCAAGTCTCAGAAACCTCTAACCCCGCCCCGATCCCGAAGCCTTCAGACGCTTAGGAGCCGGAAGCAGGAGGGGGGGGGGGGGGGGGAACAAAATGAACCACCGAAGGGGAAAAACAAGGGGGTGTGGACGGAACCAGGGCCGAAGCGACCAAAACCCCCAAGTCTGGGTCCCTACATACGGCGGGGCAACCTTGGGGCGTCCGGGGAAGCGACAACCCAAGCGTGTTGCAACAATCTGCCCTGCAACGCGCGAGCTGCCTGCACCCAAGCGAATTCATCAGCAGACTGGGTGAATTGAGTCACGAACAAGCAACACAGCTCGCAGGACTCGGGGTCGAATGTGTTACCGACCCAACAGGCAGCATGACGGAGGCAAAAACAAGGAGAGTCACCCTGAGACAAGGGTACAGAGCAACCCTCAACTTGCACAAAGCGAGAGGGGGACGCAAGGGTCTCCACTATCGGACCCAAGAGCACCCCTAAACCCTAGACCCTAGGGACCCTAAACTGGGTCTCCTAAGGGTTATCCCAGGCAGGGCACTGCTAACCGGCGCCCCAAACTACCAAGCAAACTGCTAAAGCTGAACCCACGGAATGTGTCCACCCGTGAGGGCGAAGCAGGGGGTGCCACCAGACAAACGACCTTAATATAAGGGTGGGGGTAACACAAGGCAGACCCCCACCAGGCAAAACAAAAATAAAAGAAAAACCACACAAGTGGACAACGTACCCAGAGGGAACAGAGCCGGCCGCTGTTATAGGTGAAAACTAGCTACGCAGTACCCTGCGCCCCACCAGTGCTATAACTACCACTTACCCCAAGGCAAACAAGGGAAGAAAACCCCAAACACTCGGGGCGGCCAAACGCCAAGCAGCGAAAAGCCAACAGAGGTAGACCCAAGGTGACTTGTGGAAGGCAACCCCAAGCCCCAAGGGCGGTACTTACAGGACACTCAGGGAAGGTGACCCTAAGCACATGCAGCCCCAGTACCTGAGAATACAACTCCCAGCTCACACGACCACCGCAAGAGCAGCACTGAAAACAAGTCACAGCACTGAGACAAGACCAGAGCTGGAGCCACACGTACCTGGTTGATACCTGATTGATGGGGTTCTGGGAGTTCTTCTACTCCCCAAGCCCGGCCCGAGGCCAGGCTTGACTTGTGAGAGTTTGGTCCACTAGGCTGTTGCTTGGAGCGGCCCGCAGGCCCACATACCCACCACAGCCCGGTTGGTCCGGCACTCCTTGGAGGTATAAATCTAGTTTCCTCTTGAAGATGTCCACGGTTGTTCCGGCAATATTTCTTATGCTTGCTGGGAGGACGTTGAACAACCGCGGACCTCTGATGTTTATACAGTGTTCTCTGATTATGCCTATGGCACCTCTGCTCTTCACTGGTTCTATTCTGCATTTTCTTCCATATCGTTCACTCCAGTACGTTGTTATTTTACTGTGTAGATTTGGTACTTGGCCCTCCAGTATCTTCCAGGTGTATATTATTTGATATCTCTCTCGTCTTCTTTCTAGTGAGTACATTTGGAGGGCTTTGAGACTATCCCAATAATTTAGGTGCTTTATTGCGTCTATGCGTGCCGTATATGTTCTCTGTATTCCCTCTATTTCAGCAATCTCTCATGCGCTGAAGGGGGAAGTGAGTACTGAGCAGTACTCAAGATGGGACAACACAAGTGACTTGAAGAGTACAACCATTGTGATGGGATCCCTGGATCTGAAAGCTCTCGTAATCCATCCTATCATTTTATATTTGCAATATTTGCTTGGTTATGCTCCTTAAACATTAGGTCGTCAAACATTATTATTCCCAAATCCTTTACATGTTGTTTTCCTACTATGGATACATTTGATTGTGTTTTGTACTCTGTATTATGTTTAAGGTCCTCATTTTTACCGTACCTGAGTACCTGGAATTTATCACTGTTAAACATCATGTTATTTTCTGATGCCCAGTCGAAAACTTTATTAATATCAGCTTGAAGTTTTTCAATGTCTTCAGCCGAGGTAATTTTCATACTGATTTTTGTGTCATCTGCAAAGGATGATACGAAGTTGTGACTTGTATTTTTGTCTACATCTGATATGAGAATAAGGAAAAGCAGCGGTGCAAGGACTGTACCCTGAGGTACAGAGCTTTTAACTGCACTTGGACTAGATTTTATATGGTTGACCGTTACTCGCTGAGTCCTGTTTGACAGAAAACTGAGTATCCAGCGTCCTACTTAACCGGTTTTTCCCATTGACTTCATTTTGTGTGCTATCACGCCATGGTCACATTTATCGAAAGCCTTTGCGAAGTCCATGTATATCACATCACCATTCTGTTTTTCTTCTAATGCCTCAGTGACTTTGTTGTAGTGCTCAAGTAGCTGTGAGAGGCACGATCTTCCCGCTCGAATTCCATGTTGGCCTGGGTTGTGAAGGTCATTGGTCTCCATGAAATTGGGGACTTGACTCCTAATCACTCTCTCAAATACTTTTATGATGTGCGATGTTAGTGCAACTGGTCTATAATTCTTTGCCAATGCTTTGCTCCCTCCCTTGTGTAGAGGGGCTATGTCTGCTACTTTAAGTGCATCTGGTATCTCCCCCGTGTCCAAGCTCTTCCTCCACACTATACTGAGTGCCTGTGATACCGGCACTTTGCATTTCTTTATAAACATTGAATTCCATGAGTCTGGTCCTGGGGCCGAGTGCATGGGCATGTTTTCAATTTCTCTTTCAAAATTTAGTGCGCTCGTGTTGATATCAGTTATATTTACAGGGGTTTGAATATCCCGCATAAAGAAATTGTCTGGATCTTCTACTTTCATGTTTATTGGAGTGCTAAACATGTCCTCATACTGCTTTTTTAGGATTTCACTAATTTCTTTGTCATCCTCTGTGTATGAACCTTCACTTGTACGAATAGGTCCAATACTGGCAGTGGTTTTTGCTTTTGATTTCGCATACGTGAAGAAATATTTTGGATTTTTCTTTATTTCCTGAATTGCTTTCTGTTCTAACTGCCTTTCTTCAGTTTCATATGAGTGTTTCAATTTCCGCTCAATTTCTTCAATCTCCCTATTTAAAATATTCCTTCTTTGACGGGAAATTCGTGTCTGCATAAGCAGTTCCGTTATTTTTTTCCTGCGTTTATAGTTTCGTCTGTGTTCTCTTTCTACGTTAGATCTCTTTCTGGCTTTCCTCAAAGGAACATGTTTCAGACAGACTTGATACGCTTCCGAAGTCAGTTTTTCTATTCCTTCTGTAGGACTTGTATTACTTAGAACAGTTTCCCATGGAATGTTCGTAAGTTCCCTGTTTATTATCTCCCAGTCTATCCTTTTATTATTAAAATTGAAATTACTGAATAGCCCCTCTCGCTGTATCAACGTTTTAGGTCTATTCTGAGTATTGATGGTCGTTTGCACTTCAATGAGCTTGTGATCTGAGTATGTGGTATCTGATATCGTAATGTCTCTGATAATGTCTTCATTGTTCGTAAAGACCAGATCTAGAATATTTTCATTTCTCGTTGGCTCCGATATCTGCCGATTGAGTGAAAATTTGTCACAGAATCTAAGTAGTTCTCTAATCTGTGGTTGGTTAGGTCCTCATAGATTTCCTGGTATAATATTATTGTGTGCTATTTTCCACCTGAAACTAGGCAAGTTGAAGTCACCTAGGAAGATAATATCAGGTATCGGGTTCTCCAAATTATCAAGGCTATTCTCTATTTTGTTTATCTGTTCTGTGAATTCCTCAGCCGTTGCATCTGGCGGTTTGTATATTAGAATAATCACTAAATTTATTTTCTTTATTTTTAATCCCAGTACCTCTACCACTTCATTTGTAACGTTTAGGAGCTCCGAGCATACAAGGTCTTCCCAAATATACAGACCCACTCCTCCATGTGACCTAATTTTCCTATCACACCTGTATAGGTTATATCCTGGAATCCAGATCTCACTGTCCAACAATTCCCCTGCATGGGTTTCTGTGAAAGCTCCAAATACTGCATTTGGAGCGTCCATGCACACGACCATGCACGATACCATCAGCAAAGGAACTGGGGCGGGGATCACCGGCGCCGGGGACTGGGGCTCCCCCTTCCCCCTCCCGGGCAGGGGGGGAGCTGCGCAGACATGCGGCGCGGCTCGTGTGACGTCATACTTGTTTGTTCGTTTTTCTTGGGGAGTTCTGTTCACTAGTTTGTCTATTATCGGTGTTAACCAGAATAGGGGTTTGTTTTGTGGAGCTTACCTTTCTGGGTGCCTGTCACGGTCAATGGCAAATATAGAATGCTCCAAATCACATGTGCATTTCTATGGGCCATTGCTCCCCTTGCCTCTCTGAGGGGGCCAGGTTCTGGCTCGTGGTCCTTGGTGGGCCTAGAACTCCACCCACATCGACTGATGCAAAATAGTATCCCTATCAGCCATGGACAGCTCCGGGGAGCCGTAGAGGCTCCCCCCAGAAAAACCAGCGTTGAATGTAATGAAACGCCATTTTCTGGGTGAGACTCGGAGGCTCCCCGGAGCTTTACAAGGCTGATATGCTAATGTCAGACTTTGGCATCAGTCATGTGTATGGACTTCTAGGGCCTACCGGGGACCAAGGCCAGAACCTGGCCCCCTCAGAGAGGCAAGGGGAGCAATGGCCTATAGAAACCCCCGTGTGGTTGGAAACATTCTATGTCTACCATCGACCGGGTCAAGCATCCAGAAAGGTAAGCATTCCAAAACAAACCCCTATTCTGGTGAAAATTGCTACCAAAGGCAAACAAGTGGAAGGAACTCCCAACAGAAAACAAGTAAGTTAGTATGACGTCACACGTCATCACGCTGCTGTCTGCGTAGCTCCCCCTTCCCCGGGAGGGGGAAGGTGGAGCCCCAGACCTCTCACGCAGGCTATCCACCCATCAGTTCTGAGGCTGGATGTCAAAACACGCAAAAAACCGCCGACCGGAGGGAGGTAGGGTTGCCGGGGAACCTCCGGGTCTCACCCAGAAAATGGCGTTTTATTACATTCAACGCTGGTTTTCTGAGGGGAGCCCCGTCGGCTCCCCGGAGCTAACTACCCACAGAGGAAGGTCAAAGGGAAGGAACCGGGAGGCGGACACCACGCAACCCTCAACGGAAGCGAGACAACCGGCAGCCAACGCCAACCCAAGGCGACACAGCCCGAAAAAGGGCCCGGGAACAACACGAGACAACGAGCAGCAAGGCCCTTGTATGAACACCAAAGATCTGTGCCCGAATGACTGCAAGGACACGCCGCCTAGATGGCAGCAAAAGCAGCGAAGCCATGAATGCCACGGGCATGGGGAAAGAACACAGGCAGGCTAGCCGCAAGAACACGGCTGAGAACCCGGGACACCGTCACCAGCGAACAGGGAAGATCAGAACCGGATCAACTCAAAGCATGCCCCAGACAAAGATCCAGGCACGCAAATAACAGAGGAGGGCCGCCACTGAACATAAAACACGACACACCCCTGGCCCGACCAACCAAGCACCAACAACCCAAGGACCCCTCTGGAACGCAGCAGCCCCATCCCGTGCCAAAAAAGATGGAGACTGCCGCCACCGAACAACCAAAACACCAAAACCGAAGGAGCAGAATAACCCCTGCGGAGGAGCAAGAAGCCCAGCGACCTGATCCCCCAGAGACAAATGCCAACAGGAAAAAAGAGCTGACGAAAAAACAAACCGGAACCGAAGGGGCACCACCAACTGAGGAGAAGACAGAGCACGCTGACCAGAGACAGAGACGGTGCAAGCAGCGCACGAACAGGCCATAGGCGAAACAACCCACGAGACAGTTTACTAACAGTGCAGAAGCAACACCAAGACCGAAAGCAAGCCGAAGCAGCTCCGCCAGCGCCGCTCGAGGCAATGTATCGGACTGGGGAAATGTCACAAGTGGAGTACCACAGGGTTCAGTTCTTGCACCAGTGATGTTTATTGTCAACTTAAATGATCTACCAGTTGGTATAAAGAATTATATGAACATGTTTGCTGATGATGCTAAGATAATAGGAAGGATAAGAAACTTAGATGATTGTCAAGCCCTTCAAGATGACCTGGACAAAATAAGTATATGGAGCACCACTTGGCAAATGGAATTTAATGTTAATAAATGCCATGTTATGGAATGTGGAATAGGAGAACATAGACCCCACACAACCTATATATTATGTGAGAAATCTTTAAAGAATTCTGATAAAGAAAGAGATCTAGGGGTGGTTCTAGACAGAAAACTATCACCTGAGGACCACATAAAGAATATTGTGCGAGGATCCTATGCCACGCTTTCTAACTTCAAAATTGCTTTTAAATACATGGATGGCAAAATACTAAAGAAATTGTTCACGACTTTTGTTAGGCCAAAGCTAGAATATGTAGCGGTTGTGTGGTGCCCATATCTTAAGAAGCACATCAACAAACTGGAAAAGGTGCAAAGACATACTACTAAGTGGCTCCCAGAACTGAAGGGCAAGAGCTACGAGGAGAGGTTAGAGGCATTAAATATGCCAAAACTAGAAGACAGAAGAAAAAGAGGAGATATGATCACTACATACAAAATAGTAACAGGAATTGATAAAATCGATAGGGAAGATTTCCTGAGACCTGGAACTTTAAGAACAAGAGGTCATAGATTTAAACTAACTAAACACAGATGCCGAAAAAATATACGAAAATTCACTTTCACAAACAGTGGTAGACGGTTGGAACAAGTTAGGTGATAAGGTGGTGGAGGCCAAGACCGTCAGTAGTTTTAAAGCGTTATATGACAAAGAGTGCTGGGAAGACGGGACACCACGAGCGTAGCTCTCATCCTGTAACTACACTTATGGATATTACACTTAGGTAATTACGAAACGAGGCGACAGTACGTGGCAAGACGACGGCCCCCAGCCCCCATCAGAAAAAAACAAGCCAAAGCTAACAACTACAGCCACCTAAGAAGGGACAGGAGTAAAAGGAAGGACTGCCAAAATACCCCATACTGCCGCCAAGAAGAAGTACGCAGGTGGGACACCTACCACAAAGCCACCAGACCACCAACCAGAGGTAAGACATGCGAGGCAGAACTAAGCAGCCCCGACAAGGCACCTCCGAGCCCAAGAAAAGGGGGAGCCGCGGGAAGATCTCGGGCGCGACCACCAAAGCCAAGGAGGCACAAAGGAGTTGGAACGTCTGCCGAACAGAAAGCTCCCCAATGCAAGGAAGCCCGCCAGAAAATCAGAAACAATGGGTCCGACGCGAGACATCGCAAGACCCTGAAAAACCAACCAGCAGGGCAAGCCAAGAAAACCGAAGAAGGCGTAAGGGTTGCCACCAGAACAGTACCCAAACCAAGGGGTTCGAGCAACAAAAAGAGACCAAGACACATGAGTGCACCTTAGGACACAGGCTGAAATAACGCCCAAGAAGCCAAGGAACCCAGGAAGAACACCCCTGCGGCAGAGGAGGAAACAAAGGGAACGCACGAGGAAGGAAAGCGGTAGAAACCGACCCCCCTCCCCCAATAGCAGCAAGAGCAGGCAAAACCGACCAAAGGACATGCCAGGGAAGCGACTGGGGAAAAACAGGATGGAAGAGCCAAAGCTCAAACCCCAAGGAACAACCAGGGGTGGACAATCAGGCAGGGACAGAACCCCACGCACATGGAAGGGCCAAGCCAGGGACCAGAAGACCACGAAAAATAACATGCAAACCCTAGACACAAAACAGCAGCAAAGTGCCACACCACAACCGGACACAGGAACAAGGACACACCACCGTGCAGCAGCAACAGGCAACATGTAAGTAGCAACTTGTCTCTGCAAAAGCAGAGAACGGAGCATGCAGACCCCAGACAGGGCCAACGGAGACACGACAGAACATAGCAGGCCCAGGAACCTGCACACCTGGCGACCGACGGTGGAGATACCAACCCGATACCTGCTGGATGGGGTTCAGGGAGTTCATTTACTCCCCAAGCCTGGCCTGAGGCTAGACTTGACAAGTGAGAGGTTGGTCCACCAGGCTGTTGCTTGGAGTGGCCCGCAGGTCCACATACCCACCACAGCCAGGATGGGCCGGAACCTCTATTCGAAAACAGGCTAGTGTTCCTTGGAAGTCCACGGATGTACTGGCAATACGGCGGATGCTCGCAGGAAGGACGTGTAACAACCGCAGACCTCTGATAGTTATACTGTGTTCCCAGATTGTGCCTATGGCACCACTGCACTCCACTGGTACTATCCCGCAAGTTTTTCCATATACAGGTGATTACATAACCAGCACCACAACCCTCACACCTCATAAAACGAAAGAGGTGGGTTCCCTGAATGACTCTAGCATGGGTTGGACATGCACATGAGTGGGACTGGAAGGGTTGAAAAGGGACAGTCACTGGTGTGCTAACGGTCTCATCGTACATAAATATACCTAAATAAAGACAGGTATATAAACATCTCCACATCCAGCGCCCGGCCAAAAGACGCCAGACCGCAGAAACTCACCTGTCGAACGGAGGCACGAACTGGACACGACCCAACAGTGCCCAGAAGATCCTGGGAGCACCGCCAGATGAAGAAGCCAGAGTCGGACACACAGGAGAGCAGGGTAGAGGCGAAAGAGGCGGCCCACACCCATGATACAGGGAAAACCTAGGCATCCTCCCCACAGCTGGAATCCAGGACACCCCCGGAGCGAAGGGGCACATACCGAAGAAAGGGAGAAGAGCGAGAGGCGAAGCACTCAAGAAAAAAGGGCGCAAAACACCAGCACTGGAACACTCTTTTTGGGAATAAAGTATGCAATGTGTTATAATCTAGAAGAAAATAAGAAGGTTGATGCAATTGAAAAACTTGACTTTAGGAGAGGACATTATGGCAACCTTAGAAAAATTTTTAGTGAGTATAATTGGACAGACTTGTTGCTAGGCAAGGAAGTGAATGAGATGTATGTCAAGTTTTGAGAAATATATAATGGAGGCACAAAAAAAATTATACCAAAACAGAGATGCAGAACTAGGAAACAGGATTGGTTCAACAGAAATTGCGAGAGGGCCAGAGACCAAAAGACACAAAAATGGAATCAATACAGGAAGAGGCCAAATCCCCAAACATACCAGTGAAACAAAGATGTGAGAAACAACTACACGGCAGTGAGGAGAGAGGCAGAAAGAAATTTTGAAAAAGGGATTGCAGACAAATGTAAAACAGAACCAGGTCTATTCTATAAATTCATAAACAACAAATTGTAGGTAAACGATAATATTCAGAGGTTGAAAATAGGAAATAGATTCACGGAAAATGAAAAGGAAATGTGTAAAACATTAAACGAAACATTCCAAAGTGTGTTTGTACAAAATGAAATCTTCAGGGAACCAGACAATAAGAATTCCAGAGAAAAACATACGAGCACATAGAGGTGTCTAGAGATGAAGTGGAAAAAATGCTCAAGGAGCTAAATAAGAACAAAGCAGTTGGTCCAGATGGAGTTTCACCATGGGTTCTGAGAGAATGTGCACTTGAGCTCAGCATTCCACTTCAACTGATTTCTCAGGCATCCCTGTTTACAGGAGTTGTAGCTGATATGTGGAAAAAAGCTAACATAGTTATAATCTACAAAAGTGGAAGCAGGGAAGACCCCCTTAATTATAGACCTGTATCATTGACCAGTGTAATAGTCAAAATATTGGAAAAAATCATTAAAACTAAAAGGGTAGAACACCTGGAGAGAAATGATATAATATCAGACAGACAGTATGGTTTTCGATCTGGAAGATCCTGTATATTGAATTTACTCAGTTTCTATGATCGAGAAACAGATATATTACAGGAAAGAGATGGTTGGGTTGACTGCATCTATCTGGACCTAAAAAAGGCTTTTGACAGAGTTCCACATAAGAGGTTGTTCTGGAAACTGGAAAATATTGGAGGGGTGACAGGTAAGCTTCTAACATGGATGAAAAATTTTCTGACTGATAGAAAAATGAGGGCAGTGATCAGAGGCAATGTATCGGACTGGAGAAATGTCACAAGTGGAGTACCACAGGGTTCAGTTCTTGCACCAGTGATGTTTATTGTCTACATAAATGATCTACCAGTTGGAATACAGAATTATATGAACATGTTTGCTGATGATGCTAAGATAATAGGGAGGATAAGAAACTTAGATGATTGTCATGCCCTTCAAGATGACCTGGACAAAATAAGTATATGGAGCACCACTTGGCAAATGGAATTTAATGTTAATAAATGTCATGTTATGGAATGTGGAATAGGAGAACACAGACCCCACACAACCTATATATTATGTGAGAAATCTTTAAAGAATTCTGATAAAGAAAGAGATCTAGGGGTGGTTCTAGATAGAAAACTATCACCTGAGAACCACATAAAGAATATTGTGCGAGGAGCCTATGCCACGCTTTCTAACTTCAGAATTGCTTTTAAATACATGGATGGCGATATACTAAAGAAATTGTTCACGACTTTTGTTAGGCCAAAGCTAGAATATGCAGCGGTTGTGTGGTGCCCATATCTTAAGAAGCACATCAACAAACTGGAAAAGGTGCAAAGACATGCTACTAAGTGGCTCCCAGAACTGAAGGGCAAGAGCTACGAGGAGAGGTTAGAGGCATTAAATATGCCAAAACTAGTAGACAAAAGAAAAAGAGGTGATATGATCACTACAAACAAAATAGTAACAGGAATTCATAAAATCGAAAGGGAAGATTTCCTGAGACCTGGAACTTTAAGAACAAGAGGTCATAGATTTAAACTAGCTAAACACAGATGCTGAAGAAATATAAGAAAATTCACTTTTGCAAACAGAGTGGTAGACAGTTGGAACAAGTTGGGTGAGGTGGTGGAGGCCAAGACTGTCAGAAGCTTCAAAGCATTATATGACAAAGAGTGCTGGGAAGACGGGACACCACGAGCGTAGCTCTCATCCTGTAACTACACTTAGGTAATTACACCGCCCAAAAAAAAAAAACTCCACTGCGCATGCGCATGACACGCTGGCCTAACCGCACAACCCGCTCTGCAGGAAGGCGCCAACCAGGACTACTGCACTAGAAAAGTAGCCAAAAGAGGAAGCAGTAACAACAAAACCGGCCAACTAAGTGAAGACAAAGAGCCCAAAGGGAACCCAACCGGGCCACGAGTAGCCCAACTGGGCTACAAGTAGCCTAATACGGCGACCCGGACTAGGAGCCGACAGACGTTCCAATAATACGGGAAGTAGCGAAAACCTTCCCGAACCCTCGAGAACACAGAAGCAAATACCAGTCCTGAAGGCACACAAAGGCACAATTGCACCTGAGACCAGAAGTCTCGTAGAACCCCAAGAATGGGGAAACATGAAGACACTGATCCAAAAAGGGGGAGCATCCACCCACAGGGCGGAACCAACCGACTCAAAGGCCAAGGAACCGAGCTCGGGGAGGGGCCGACGTCCAACAACACGTACGGTGAGTGAGGAGGGAAAACCCCACTCTGCGTAACCACAAGCTCCGCCTAGAGGGGGGAGAAAACCCCACCCACGAGGTCCTACGGGGCCAAGGCCCCCAAGTCAGCCCCGGGAACCCACACGAAAGGCACCAGGGCCCAAGCCGTCCCCCCAAAGCCCCAGCCGTACCAGAAAGCCGGGGCAGCCGCGAAAATACTAAGGAAGGGAGCCCACTGGCAGACTCTTACAACACGGCTGGAGGAACAGGCTCAAATGCCCCCATCACTACCTCGGAAGGGGAATTCCCCAAGACTGCCCAAGTCTCAAAACCATCGAACCCCACCTTGAACCCACAAACAGTAAGGAACCGGATGTAGGCAGGAAGGGGGGATCCAAGGGAAAAACAAGGGGTGTGACAGGAACCGAAGCAACCAACACCCCCAAGTCCCAACACGAACCAAAATGGGGCAGCCCCAGGGCTCCCGGGGAGCAAACAAACGAAAGCGTTGTCACCACCAAGGCTCAAAATGCAACGCCCCTGCTGCCCGCACCCGCTTAGTCAGCACAACTGGGTAACCGAGCCACAACAAGCAACAAAACTCGTAGGGCTCCGGGTCGAAGGTGTCACCGACCTCACAGGCAGCAGACGGAGGCAAAACAGAGTCACCCTGAGACAAGGGGTGAGAGCAACCCTCAAACTCGCTGGAAGCAAGGGGGGACTCTGGGGTCACATTCATCGGACCCACGCGCCCCCAGGGGATTCCCAGGGTCCCAAGCGTTTAATATAAGAGGACTCGCGCTCAGGTAATCCGAGGCAGGGTACTGCTAACCGGCGCCCAAAGCTACCAAACAACTTTCTAAGAGCTGAACCCCCGGGACACTCACGGGAACCTAGCAGGGGGAACCACCAGAAAAATACTCAGAACACAAGGGGCAAGAACGAAGGCACACCCCAACCAGGTAGATAAACAAAAAGAAAAAGAACAAGAGGAAGAGGACAGCGTACCCAAGTGGAACAGAGCCGGCCTCCATGATTGGTGGAGACAAGCTGCACAGTACCCTGCACTCCACCAGTGCAAAACTGCCCCTTACCCTAAGGCAAACAATGGAGACAGAACACCCGAGCACACAAAGAGCGGCCGAAAACCAAGCAGTAAACGGCCAAGCAGGGGCAGGACCCAAAGAACTTGTGGAAGGTGGCCCCAAGCCCCAAGGGCAGTACTTACAGGGCACCTAGGGAAGGGAACCCTAGGCGCATGCAGCCCGAGTACTGGACACTCACTCCCGGCTCATGCATCACCTAGAAGACAGACACCACACTCTAGGTACAGTGCTGAAACAACTATTGGAGCCAGAGTACACAATCGGAGCCTATAGCATCAGCCGAAGAACTGATGGGTGGATAGCCGGCGTGAGAGGTCTGGGGCTTCCCCTTCCCCCTCCCGGGGAGGGGAGAGCTGCGCAGACAGCGGCGCGGTGACGTGTGACGTTATACTAGTTTGCTTGTTTTCTGTTGATGAGTTCTATCCACTAGTTTGGCTTTTGGTAGCAATTTTAACCAGAATAGGGGTTTGTTTTAGAATGCTTACCTTTCTGGATGCTTGACCAGACATGGAATGCTTCAACCACACGGGTTTTCTATAGGCCATTGCTCCCCATGCCTTTCTGAAGGGGCCAGGTTCTGGCCATGGTCCCCGGCATGCCCTAGAACTCTATACACATGACTGATGCCAAAGTCTGACATTAGCATATCAGCCTGGTAAAGCTCCGGGGAGCCGACGGGTCTCCCCCCAGAAAAGGGCATTTTATTAAATTCAAAGCTGGTTTCTGGGTGGGTGTACGGCTCCCTGGAGCTACTTACCAAAAGATGAAAACAAAGAGGGACTTGCTAGATAGGCGGTCATTACTTGCCCCTCAACGCGAAGTCAAGACAACGGGCTGGAAGTGTTTACAAACATTACCATTAACCAGGTAACGCGCAGCCAGGACCCTGTCTAACAACCAAAAACCCCGTGCCCGAATGTCAGCCCAAGATATTTGACCGAAGACGGCAGCTAGCGCAGTAAACTTACGAACGTTGTGGGCCCATGAATAGACTGCAGGCTGACTAGGCCAAATAACCTAGCGAACGACCTAGGACACCCGAACCCTGGAACAGGGAAGAAGGGAAAGTCGATCAACCCAAAGCGTATCCCCGGTCACAAAGGCCGTGGCGTGCAAATAACGGAGGAGAGTCGCAACCGAACGCAACATATGATGCACCCCCTGTTTAACCAACCAAGCATCAACAACCTAAAGACCCCACCAGAAAGCAGCCGTTTCATTCTTCACCAGAAAAACAGGAGACAGCTGCAACTAAACAAACCTATCACCAGAACCAAAAGAGCAGTAACTCCTGCGCCAGAGGAAAGCATGAAGCTCCCCGAGCCAACCCCCAGAGGCCAATCCCAACAAGAAAAGATCCTTGGAGAAACAAGTCAAAACCAAAGGGGCCACAACAAACTGAGAAGAAGAGAGATAAGGGCACCTGATCCAAGGACCAGGACGTTTCAAGCGGTGCATGAGCAGGCCGGAGGTGAAACAATGCATGAGACAGCTTGCAAAACAGTGCAGAAGTTACATCAATACCAAAAGCAAGCTGCAGCGTCTCCACCAGCGCCGCATGATACGAGGTGACAGTGTTTAGCATAAGATGATGGTCCTGAAACCTACGAAAGGACAAAAAGAAACGGAAGGACCGCCAGGAAACTTCATACTGCTGTCGAGACGAAGCCCGCAGGTGGGACACCAAAAAAGAGCCACCTGCTCGCCATTCAAGTGGTGATAGACTCGAGTAAAAAAAAACTGACGCAAAGACTCGAGGAGAAGATCGAACCAGAAACGTATAGGACAGATCTGAAAGTGGTGGAGCCGCGGGACAACCACCGGGGTTCGGACATCGAGCAAGCAGCGCCTGAAACCATGACTGGGGCCGACCTACAAGGAGCCAAGAGGACAAACTCTTCCCCTGGTAAGTCTCCAAGTGAGTTAGGACCTGGAGCAACAGCTGAACCAGGGGGAAGAGATACAGGAACCCCCAACTTGACCAGTCCTGCCTGAAGGCGCCGATCCCGTCGACCTAGCAATTGGGGAGGGTCACCACGTACAACAGGAGAAGCCACAACGATGCTGACACAAAGAGGTCCACCTCCAAGATCCTGTACGTCCAGCAGAGCAACTGAATGAGTAGGCGTCGACCGTCCATTCCATGGACAGAGGAATGAACCGAGACAGGCCGTCTACCAGGACATTGGGCACTCCCCCAAATGTGAACGGCCAGTTGAGCCAAACCCCGAGAACTCAGCAGACGAGTCACCCGAAGCGACCAGCACCATAAAGCCAAGGACCGCATCGAACCCCCTCGGTTCAGGTAATGAATCACAGGGGAGCAGTCCGGATGGAGCCAGATCGTCGATCCGTGGGCAACCCGAACCCTACGAAGCCACACCACTCTGAATACTAGACTGCAGCGAACTCCCGCACCGTGCTGTGAGCCCGACAGCAGGACAGACCCCCATCGCCCTTGGCCAGCCTGGTGAGACCTGGTCACAAAGCCCCAGCCCAGAGATGACGCATCCGTGAACACATCAAGGGGAGGGGTCGGGTAGGTGCCAAGGCACTGAATCTCGAAAAACCCGAAGAGGAAGACAGGGACGTAGCAACCGATGCAAAGTCCCTGGAGGTCAAACCCAGCGATCGTGAGAGAGGTGGAAGGGATGTCCCCGAAGGAACCAGAACAGCCGACGAAGCCAAACCCGACTCAGAGGGTAGACCATCACGGCAAAGTTAAGGCTCCTGCACAAACCCTCGAGTAACTGCCGGATGACCGGGGAGCCTCCCATAAACAGGCAAAGGTAGAATCACAGCCGAAGCAGACTCTCCAGAGGGAGAGACAAGGAAGCAGTCCGAGAGTCCCACACAAGACCCAGTCAAGTCTGAACCTGGGAGGGGACCAGATGGGCCTTCCTTCAATTCACCAAGAACCCGAACCAAGCGAGCTGGGAAAGAACCAAATCCCTGGCGAGCAGACACACGGAATGTCTGGGAACCCATACCAGCCAGTCATCGGGGTAGGCCAACACTCGAACACCTAAGAGATGCAGATGAGCCACTATGACCCAGGTAAGGTGTGTGAAAATGCGAGGTGCCAGGTTCAACCTGAATGGGAGACTACGAAAGCAGTAACCGATATGCTCCACAACAAAACCGAGCCAGTCCCTCAAGCCCGGATGAAGCAGGACATGCCAATACGCGTCCTTGAGGTCCAGTGATCCCATCCAAGCACCTGGCTCCAACAGAAGCAGGACCTGGCACAGGGTAGTCATCCGAAAGGAGGGGCAAAGAACTCAGGGGTTCAGATGGGACAAGTACAGAATGAACTGCAGGTCTGCACAGTCCCGTTTCGGAACTGGAAACAGACAGGAAACCCAACGATGTGTAGAACCGTCCAATGGATGGCGCAGCAACGTGGTGTCGGCATGCTCATTTGCTCCTCTTTGTTTGGGGAGTTCTGTTCGCTAGTTTGGCTTTCAGTAGCAATTTTTTAACCAGAATAGGGGTGTTGTTTGGGATGGTACCTTTCTGGGTTGCCTGATCCGGTCGATGGCAGATATGCAGTGGAACCTCGAGTGACGAACGGCTCCAGTTATAAGCATTTCGAGTCTCGACTGACGAGCTTTCGCTCGATTAACGAGCATTCCCGCTGGGTCTCTGACACCTTCGACGACAGTTTTGTTGTTGTTTCACAAGACGAGTTTTCCACATGATGAGCTTGGTGCCGGAATGGATTAAATTCGTTAATCGAGGTGCCACTGTAGTGTGCTTCCAACCTTATGCGGGTTTCTATAGGCCATTGGTCCTTGTGCCTCTCTGAGAGGGCCAGGTTCTGGATCGTGGTCCCCGTAGGCCTAAGAACTCCATTCACATGACTGATGCCAAAGTCTAATATAGCAATATCAGTATGGATAGCTCTGGGGAGCTGTAAGGGCTTCCCCCAGAAAATCGAAGAAGCAGCAGGTGATACAGCAACTAGCAAAGGGACACCAAAACCTGAACCCAGAGATTGCGAGAGCAGCAAAAGGGGGTGCTCTGAAGATAACAGAACAGCTTCTGGAGCTAAACGCTGCCAAATGGGTAAACCAGAAGGGCAAAATTCAGATTCGTGCACAACTGCTCGAGAATCCGTCGCGTAACCCCGGTCCCTCTCAACAGCATTAGATGGTGGGACTGCAGCCGGAGTAGACTACAGCTGCTCGGAAAGCGAACCTGACCGAGAATCCTGAATCAGGGCCAACCAGGTCTGAACCTGGGGACAGAATCAACTGGGACTTCCTTCAGTTCACCAGGAACCTAAACCCATCAAGCTGGGAAAGAACCAGATCACTGGCTAGCAGACAAGCAGACCAGCTAGGAGCCCACACCAACCAGTCGTTGAGATAAGCCAAAACTCTCAGTCCCAACAAACGAAGACAAGCCACCACGACCTGAATCCCGCGCATAAATACTAGAGTTGCCAGATTCAGCCCAAATGTAAGAGCCCAAGAGTTGTGCTCCCCTGCGCACCTGCTGTACTTGGGGATTCCAATCTTGCAGGTGCTTGAGTAATGATCATATTGGAGGCATTTGAAGCATTGTTTGAGTTTGTGAAACCTCTATACAGTGATTTGGTCAGGGCTGGACTTAACCCTTAAGCTGCTAAGGGGTCCTGGGGAGATTTACACTCCTGTGAGCAAAAAAAAAAAAAAAAAAGTCTTCTTAAAATGTTAATTTCTGAGGGATCGGAAGGGGCTGCAAACGACCTTTGCCCCATCAG
The DNA here is from genome assembly GCF_040958095.1 of Procambarus clarkii. Lineage (NCBI taxonomy): Eukaryota > Metazoa > Arthropoda > Malacostraca > Decapoda > Cambaridae > Procambarus > Procambarus clarkii. The sequence goes on from NW_027189140.1 coordinate 1,617,804, forward strand.
ACCTAACCCACTAGGAGGACGAAAGGCCGCCCAACGCCACCCAAGGCCTCCCAAGACACGAGACGCAACCTGAAAAGGCCATGAATTGTGGTACCAGGCATGGACAAATAGAGCCAGCCTCCACCCCATCGACCCATCAAAGGTCAACCTGTAAATGAGCCAACGCAAACCCCAAGAGTCAGACCTCCGAGCAGGGTAGGTGGATGGATGGACTGGTCGCTGACAGGCAGGCGAGTAGGAAAGGTGTGCGGGCAGGGTGGATGGATGGATGGATGGATTTGTGGCTGGCAGGTAGACAGGCAGGGTGGGTGGACAGGCAGAGTGGGTGGACAGGCAGAGTGGGTGGACAGGCAGAGTAGGTGGACAGGCAGGGTGGGTGGACAGGCAGGGTGGGTGGACAGGCAGTGTGGGTGGACAGGCAGAGTGGGTGGACAGGCAGAGTGGGTGGACAGGCAGAGTGGGTGGACAGGCAGAGTGAGTGTACAGGCAGAGTGGGTGGACAGGCAGAGTGGGTGGACAGGCAGAGTAGGTGGACAGGCAGGGTGGGTGGACAGGCAGAGTGGGTGGACAGGCAGAGTGGGTGGACAGGCAGAGTGAGTGGACAGGCAGAGTGGGTGGACAGGCAGAGTGGGTGGACAGGCAGAGTGGGTGGACAGGCAGAGTGGGTGTACAGGCAGAGTGGGTGGACAGGCAGAGTGGGTGGACAGGCAGAGTGGGTGGACAGGCAGAGTGGGTGGACAGGCAGAGTGGGTGGACAGGCAGAGTGGGTGGACAGGCAGAGTGGGTGTACAGGCAGAGTGGGTGTACAGGCAGAGTGGGTGTACAGGCAGAGTGGGTGGACAGGCAGAGTGGGTGGACAGGCAGAGTAAGTGGGCTGGACAGGGCAGGCAAACTATCACAGACTGGCTTATAGGTCTCAACCGATCCATCCCTCAGCGATGGGATGCAGTGGCAGTGAAATCTGTGAGTGGAAAAATGTATTCGCTGACCTAGCATGGACAAGGTTGTCATAACAACCTTTCAGTGTTCAAAAGAGAACTTGACAGGCACTTTCAAATGATACCTGATACACCAGGCTGTGATTCGTATTTCAGGCTGCGAGCAGCCGCATCGAACAGCCTGGTTCATCAGACCAGCTACCAGGAGGCCTGCTCAGAGACCGGGCCATGAGGACATTGATCCTCAGAATCTTCAACAGATAGGTAGGTACCTCAAAATACCTTTTGAGGTATTTTGGCAGATTTCTGTGCTGATATCTGCAGCCTGATCTTTGGGTTTGTCTATATTTTCTACAGCAATTTTAGTGAATTAAATGTATTTTAATTTTAAGATCACATATAGTATATTAAATTCAGATTGGGTGTACCTGCACGACAGATGGAATTCAACCTCCCCACTCGATAAACCGGCAGCTTCGACATCCTCATGTTCCATTCCTGGTGTCCCTAAAAAATAAATAAATAATGTGCAGAACCTTATACATACTCATTATTTTGACATTTCTTAAACAAGATTAAAACACTAATAAAAACAGCGTTAAATGTAATGACAGGCCATTTTCTGGGTAGAGCTCCGGAGGTCCCCCTGGAGCTATTGGACTGATATTAGTACGGGGACTTCAGTCATATGCAGTTCTCATGCCTACCAGGGACCACTAGTCAGAACATGGTCCCCTCAGAGAGGTGAAGGGAGCAATGGCCCCTCAGTAAAACTCACATGTATGAAAGTATTTATGTCTGCCATCGACCGGGGTTGAGCACCCCAGAAAGGTAAGTGCTTAACCCTTAAACTGAGCAACACATCATATGATGGGTTGAATAACTTGCGCTCCACATCATATGATGTTTTGGAGTATCGCCGCGGGGTAGAGGGGGCCCCCCCATAGGCTGCCCAGCGGCTATAGTAAACAGCCGGCATTTTGTAAAAAAATCGAGCTCATGCTACCATCACGTGGGAGGCATCAGTTACCCAGCAGCCACCATGTCGAGCCCACAGCCGAATGCCTCCCGGGCGCGCACCACGCAATCACTCACCCAAGAGCAAATAAATAGTGAATTATTTTCTGATGGTGAGGAAAGTGATTTTGATGACTGACAATGATAGGGACTACACACAATTGACCAATGATAGTAGCACAGACAGTGAAAATGAGATACAGCCGCCTCCCAAGGGGAGGCCTATACGCTCACCCATGCCACCTCGCCCAGCGTCTACTCCAATTCACCCACGACCACACAGTTCCTATGCTTATTTAGAGTCTGAGGATATTTTGGGTGACGAGTCAGAGGAAGGCGACTCTTTTTCTGGTTTTAGTGAAGGGGAAAAAGAGCATAGTGTTACCGAGCCTGTGCCAGTACCAGTGGTGTTACTGGGCGAGAATTTGTCACAACAGCAGCATCTCGGCCAGCCAAGCGCCACCGCATGAAACAACATGAGGCACCAAGAGCCTCATGTTCACGTGCTTCCACCTCACGTACACGTAGCGGTCATACTGTGCGTAGACGGGCTTCAGCTCCTGGTCCACGGTGTGCATCGCTTCCTCGCCATCGTGTCCCTGATGCATCTCACAGGACACCAGGTGTACTTGTGTGGAGTGATGGTGCCAGTTTTATTCCTCGAATTCCTGCCTTTGACAATAAAGACATTTGGGATTACAGAGCTTTTCCCTGATAATGGAGAGGACATGTGTGAATTGCATTATTTTACAGCATTCTATGATGAGCCGCTCATGGAATATATTGTACACCAAACAAACCTTCATGTGGCTCATCTCATTGGAAAAGAGATAACAGAATTTTCACGATTGCAGAGTTGGAAAACCACCACTGTAGGTGAAACGTATGTGTTTTTAGCAATATGTATGTTGATGAAGCACTGTGTCAAACACGCTATCACAGATTATTGGAGCAAAGATCTGACAATTCCAACACCTTTCTTCGGGAAATATATGTCCCGAGACAGGTTTCAGATACTCCTCAGGTGTGTGTATTTTGCAAGTAATGAGGACCAGACAGAGGATGATAGACTTTGGCAAGTGAAGCACTATATGAATGAAGTGATTGGAAAGTTCAGAGATTTTTACGTACCAGCACAGAAACTGGTGATTGACGAATCCCCTTGTGCTTTCAAAGGACGTGTTTCATTTAAGCAGTATATTCCCTCCAAACGAAACAGATTTGGATTGAAATTCATTGTTCTTTGTGACTGTAAAAAAAGGACACGGAGGAGCTAGATAGTAAACGTGATGGTCTTATAACAATAATGAGAGAGATTATAGCGAGAGCGGATAACGATAGATCACGACTGTTGATAGTCGGTGACTTCAACTTGAAATCCATAGACTAGGAAGCATATGAAGCTAAAACAGAAGATTTTTGTACCTGTAAATTTGTAGACCTCATCCTGGAAACATTCTTGTATCAACATGTTAAACAAGCTATGAGGATGAGGGAAGGGGACGTTCCCTCCATGCTAGATTTGATATTTACCAGGAAGGAGGAAGAGATATTTGACATTCAGTACCTTCCTCCCTTCGGTAAAAGTGACCATGTCTTTTTGGGAATAAAGTATGCAATGCGTTATAAGCTGGAAGAAAATAAGGAGGTTGAAGCAGTTGAAAAACCAGACTTCAGGAGAGGACATTATGGTGACTTTAGAAATTTTTTTAGTGAGTATAATTGGACAGACTTGATGCTAGGCAAGGAAGTGAATGAGATGTATGTCAAGTTTTGTGAAATATATGATAAAGACACAAAAAAATTTATACCAAAACAGAGATGCAGAACTAGGAAACAGGATTGGTTCAATAGAAATTGCAAGAGGGCTAGAGACCAAGAGACACAAAAATGGAATCAATACAGGAAGAGGCCGAACCCCCAAACATACCAGCGATACAAAGATGCGAGAAACAACTACACAGCAGTGAGGAGAGAGGCAGAAAGAAATTTTGAAAAAGGGATTGCAGACAAATGTAAAACAGAACCAGGTCTATTCTATAAATTCATAAATGTTACGAACCCGGATCCAGCGTCCGAGCAAGGAGCAGTAACAACTACGCCATCTGTGGGTCAGCTCCCGAAACCCCCGCCAAACGAACGACGACACCTAGTGAGGACAGCGTGTACTGGCCTCGAGGACCAGTTTCCAGTCTGGTTCAGCGCTCAACACCGCCGCTCCTGACCTCTGGTGAGGTGGTGCTCCGACGACAGCGCCATCTATGGACTGGATACGTCAGGTGTTTGTGCCCTAGCCTGTGAGTGTGGTGTATTAGTGTCCCAGTTATTGATGACGTGTCTGTTTACAGAGTCGACCTGGGACCACTGTGTTGACGATTGAGTCAGTCTACCCGAGGCAGCCAGTCTCCATACTGTGAAGTTTGCTGCAGCTATTGTGACGTCGTCCCCCCGGAAGAACACTGTGGTGTGTTAGCCTGCCATTGGAGTGGCAGTGAAAGGATTTACCCGGGACCGACTGTTGGAGACTATCATCCACTGGGGTATTGAGGACAGGAGGGTGATTTGTGATATCACACGAGACTCCTGTCTAGGGCGTACCCCTTTTATCGTTCGTGGAGTGGCCGTACCAGCCTTGGTGGCTCAGTACCTGCCAGCAGACCTGCTGGACGTGTGGTTGACGGCCTCCACGACGGTGCCCCCAGTGGACCTGTGTTTTGGCTGACCTGTGGCCAGGGTAGGCTCGGTATTCTCAGAAGACACGTCTTGAGGCCACGAAGAAAGCACCGCGGACTCAGCACCTAGCTTATTGATCAAGAGTCTTCAGCAGAAGACTAGATTGTGCACGATCCCCTTGTAAAGTGTTAATACCCCTCCCCCTTGTGTACTCTTTTATTCTATATATTTAATCGGTGATGGTGAACATTATAATATTAAGTTCTTAACTTTCTTTCCCTACTCCCTTTTAAGTTACTTGCGTCACGGATCTCATCCCTTGATAGCCACTACTGGCTTGGGAACGGATACATATATCTTCCTCTAACAACATCAGAGTAAGAACCCCGTTGCGTCCCGAGAGGGCCGTAACATAATTGGCATCCCCAGCGGGATCCGTCCCCTTGTTAAGTATGTTTGACAGGGGTGGTGAAGTGGCGTAATCCCTGTATATAATTCCCCCCGTGTGACGATTGTGACGTTATACGTCCTGTGCGGTGCTCAGAGTGACTAAGTGCGATATTGTGCAGTGTGGTGCTCGCTGTGATTAAGCGATTAAGTGCAATATTGACTAGTGCGGTGCTCAGTGATTCAGTGCAATATTGTAGAGCGAAGTGTTCGCTTGGACTCAGTGCAATATTGGGTAGTGCGGTGCCCGGAGTGATTACGTGCAATATTGGCAAGTGGTGTTTGGTGCGATAAAGTGCAATATTGGCGTAGAACAGTGCTCGGTGTGTTAAGTGCTAACGTGTAAGCAGTGTGTTAAGTGCAAAGTGTTCCATCTGTGACAATGGCAGACAAAGCTACCATCGATGATCTGGACGAGGTTCAGGCTTTTCTGAACAGAGAGGATTGTCTTGCCAGATTAAAATATTTGAGCAAACCAGAGCTTGTACTAGTGAGCGCCTACCTGGAGATCAAGATCCGTGCCAGTGATTCCCGTGTGGAGATCTTGTCCAAGGTTCACCGGCACCTGAAGGCAGAAGAGAAACAGGGAAGCGAGACTCCTAGTACAAGGGAAGGTGAGGAAATAGCTTCCACGGAAAAGGAAGATAAGGGCAGTGACATTGACAGTGATGCAGGTGAGCTTAATATCAGCTTCCTAACAGTCAAAATGCGTGCCCTAGAGATCAATCGTGAGATAGAGTGGAAGAAGTTAGAATTAGAACGGGAATTAAAAGATAAAGAAGTGGAGATGAAAAATAAAGAAATGGAGATGAAAGAAAAAGAATTGGCGATGAGGCGTTTAGAATTAGAAAGAGAAGAGAAACGAGAGAGACAAGATAAAGAATTAGAGATGAGACGTTTAGAAATAGAAGAAAGGAAAGCAGAGCGAGAAAGAGAAGAGAAACGAGAAAGAGAAGAGAGACGAGAGAGGGAAGAACGAGAAAGAGAGAGAGAAGAACGAGACAGGCAAGAACGACAGGACAAAGAGGAAAGAGAGAGACAACATGAACTAGAAGTTTTGCGATTAGGCGGTGGTCGGAGGCAAACAACGGACACCAGTAGCTTCGATCCGGTACGCAACATCAAAATGGTCCCCAAATTCCATGAGAAGGAAGTGTCAAAATTCTTTGCAGCCTTCGAGAAAGTCGCTGCCTCTTTGGAGTGGCCAAGGGAGAATTGGGCCATCATGATACAGTCAGTCTTGACTGGGAAGGCCCAAATCGCCTACTCTACGTTATCCCTTGACGACTCCAGCGATTATGACAAGGTGAAGAAGGTTGTGCTCATGGCATACCAATTGGTACCTGAGGCTTATAGGCAAAAGTTCAGAAACCTGAAGAAGACCTCAGAGCACACTTTTACCGAATTCGCCACGATCAAGGAGCGACTTTTCCAGGAATGGTGTGCCTCTCGGAAGGTGGAAACCAGGGAAGACCTCGAGCAGCTGATTCTGCTCGAGGACTTCAAGGATTGTTTGTCTGGAGACCTCAAGACGTACTTAGAGGAACAGCAGGTGGAGACCTTGAGTGCAGCAGCCACCATGGCTGAAGAGTATATCCTGACTCATAGGCCGTCTGCTAAGTACGTCCCGAGGAATTACCAGCGCCGGTTTGACAGACCTCAGGACGATGAAGAGACTCCCGTCCCACGAAGCGCTAAGAAGACGCCCCCAAGTAGCCCCCGAAGAACAAGTCCTAGCAGTCCGAAACACCGGAGCCCGAGGAGGAATATAGTGTGCTGGACTTGTGGGCAGAAAGGGCACATAGCTGCTAGGTGCCGAGGCAGAAGAGGTGGCAGCGCACGAAGGGAGGTGATGTTGATGAGCTGTGGAACATCACCAGCAGGAAGCCAGTCGACGACGACGCAGGAAGAACCCAGATTATTTTCCCCTCACACTTCAGGCGGGTATGTATCGAGTGACCATACTGGTAGATCTGTAGCAGTGCTCAGAGATAGTGGAGCAGCCCAGTCCCTGATCGTGAAGAACTCGGTACCCGAGGGAGTAAGTGTGAACGGGAGACAAGAGGTTGTCCTGGTTGGGTTTCCAAGGACGCAGTACATCGCCCCCTTAGTGCCAGTACATCTCGACTCGCCTTATTTCAGCGGCACATGTGCGTTGGCAGTAGTCGATACCCTCCCTGTGGCTAGGATTGACGTGGTACTAGCCAACGACTTAGTGACCGATTGGAGCACCAATCATCCTCAGGTTGCGGACGAGTCTACCAGAACAGCACGGTCTGAGGTAACAGGCAATGGTAATGTCCAGGTAAAGACAGACCCGGATTTGAACATGTCTAATTTGTCCTCTCCCCCGTAGATCGACAGTTATCTAGCAGTGTCTCCTGATTCTTCTCTCGACAAGGAACATGAGGTTACAATGGCAGAAGTACCTGAACTAGAAGAGAGGCCTTGTGTGCAGACGCCCACGGATACCAACGAGTCTGGAGCGAAGGCTGATGTGTGCTTGCGGTATGGCAAGTTACAGCATGTAGTGAACCAGCCAGAGATTCCCCAGACGTCAGAGGTAGGTGCGGTGTGTTCAAAGGTCTAGTGCCCTCTTCGGTCCAAGCCAGGCTAGTGGATGTTGCCGGCTATGGACATGACTGGCTCGGGAAGCTTATCCCTCAATTGGCCTCATGTTTCTTAGCGATATTTTGTTTTATTCTCCTATGTGTTCTCAGTGTTCTCAGTAAGGATCAGTGGACGACCCGAAGGATGGTGGCTCCCGTGAACATCGTGAAGAGGTCCCAGGGATTGGAGATTTGTACTGCAGGTGTTGCAGTTGAAGAAGGGACCTGGAAGGTGATGGTTGATACAGGAGGTACGACATGTGATAATGTGAGTGACTGTTTCCGACAGGTTGACACCCCCCGCGTGATTGCTGAGCCTCAACACAGTGTTATACGGAACGTTGGTCGACCTGACGGTGGCAGAGCGAATGCCATCTGCGACGTGCAAGCAGCCCTGTGGAAACTAGGTGTAAGCCTAGTAGAGGCGTATGCAGTAAGTATCGACTTATCCCCTGTCGCTATCACTCTGAATTATCAGACCCCTGTATTCCAGGTTCCTGTCTCCCTGAAGGACCATCGGACCGGCACCAGAAATGCCGTCTGTGGTCAGCCATCATCGGTGCCACGACATAGGGAAGTGTCGAGTCACCCCAGATCGAGTCTACACGGATCCTTACTCAAGAGATGTGAGATGATGCCCCTGTTTGCCATCGCAGAGGTGGTGTGGAAGGTTACGCCAGGCAGGACATCGCCTTCAATCTTCGAGTTCTCTTTGTGCCAGAATTGTCCAGTAACACAGTTTGGTGGACGAGACAGCCTCGCCATCCCAGATTATAAAGCATGTGTGTCCATTTGGAGCAGTGTCGCCGTACTAATTTGGTTTGTGTTTCTTTTTATAGAACCCCAAACCAAATTCTTTTTGGTGGGGAGGTGTTACGAACCCGGATCCAGCGTCCGAGCAAGGAGCAGTAACAACTACGCCATCTGTGGGTCAGCTCCCGAAACCCCCGCCAAACGAACGACGACACCTAGTGAGGACAGCGTGTACTGGCCTCGAGGACCAGTTTCCAGTCTGGTTCAGCGCTCAACACCGCCGCTCCTGACCTCTGGTGAGGTGGTGCTCTGACGACAGCGCCATCTATGGACTGGATACGTCAGGTGTTTGTGCCCTAGCCTGTGAGTGTGGTGTATTAGTGTCCCAGTTATTGATGACGTGTCTGTTTACAGAGTCGACCTGGGACCACTGTGTTGACGATTGAGTCAGTCTACCCGAGGCAGCCAGTCTCCATACTGTGAAGTTTGCTGCAGCTATTGTGACGTCGTCCCCCCGGAAGAACACTGTGGTGTGTTAGCCTGCCATTGGAGTGGCAGTGAAAGGATTTACCCGGGACCGACTGTTGGAGACTATCATCCACTGGGGTATTGAGGACAGGAGGGTGATTTGTGATATCACACGAGACTCCTGTCTAGGGCGTACCCCTTTTATCGTTCGTGGAGTGGCCGTACCAGCCTTGGTGGCTCAGTACCTGCCAGCAGACCTGCTGGACGTGTGGTTGACGGCCTCCACGACGGTGCCCCCAGTGGACCTGTGTTTTGGCTGACCTGTGGCCAGGGTAGGCTCGGTATTCTCAGAAGACACGTCTTGAGGCCACGAAGAAAGCACCGCGGACTCAGCACCTAGCTTATTGATCAAGAGTCTTCAGCAGAAGACTAGATTGTGCACGATCCCCTTGTAAAGTGTTAATACCCCTCCCCCTTGTGTACTCTTTTATTCTATATATTTAATTGGTGATGGTGAACATTATAATATTAAGTTCTTAACTTTCTTTCCCTACTCCCTTTTAAGTTACTTGCGTCACGGATCTCATCCCTTGATAGCCACTACTGGCTTGGGAACGGATACATATATCTTCCTCTAACAACATCAGAGTAAGAACCCCGTTGCGTCCCGAGAGGGCCGTAACAATAAACAACAAATTGCAGGTAAAGGATAATATTCAGAGGTTGAAAATGGGAAATAGATTCACGGAAGATGAAAAGGAAATGTGTGAAACACTAAACGAAAAGTTCCAAAGTGTGTTTGTACAAAATGAAATCTTTAGGGAACCAGTTACAATAAGAATTCCAGAGAACAACATAGAGCACATAGAGGTGTCTAGAGACGATGTGGAAAAAATGCTCAAGAAGCTAAGTAAGAACAAAGCAGTTGGTCCAGATGGAGTTTCACCATGGGTTCTGAGAGAATGTGCACCTGAGCTCAGCATTCCACTTCAACTGATTTTTCAGGCATCCCTGTGTACAGGAGCTGTAGCTGATGTGAGGAAAAAGGCTAACATAGTTCCAATCTACAAAAGTGGAAACAGGGAAGACCCCCTTAATTATAGACCTGTATCATTGACAAGTGTAATAGTCAAAATATTGGAAAAATTAATTAAAACTAAATGGGTAGAACACTTGGAGGAAACGCTATAATATCAGACAGACAGTATGGTTTTCGATCTGGAAGATCCTGTGTAACGAACTTGCTCAGTTTTTATGATCAAGCCACAGAGATTTTACAGGAAAGAGATGGTTGGGTTGACTGCATCTATCTGGACCTAAAAATGGCTTTCGACAGAGTTCCCCATAAGAGGTTGTTCTGGAAACTGGAACATATTGGAGGAGTGACAGGTAAGCTACTAACATGGATGAAAAATTTCCTAACTGACAGAAAAATGAGGGCCATAATCAGAGGCAAGGTATCGGATTGGAGGAATGTCACGAGTGGAGTACCTCAGGGTTCAGTTCTTGCACCGGTAATGTTCATTGTCTACATAAACGATCTACCAGTGGGAATACACAATTACATGAACATGTTTGCTGATGATGCTAAGATAATAGGGAAGATAAGAAACTTAGATGATTGTCTTGCCCTTCAAGAAGACCTGGACAAAATAAGTATATGGAGCAACACTTGGCAAATGGAATTTAATGTGAATAAATGCCATGTTATGGAATGTGGAATTGGAGAACATAGACCCCACCCAACCTATAAATTATGTGAGAAATCTATATATATATATATATATATATATATATATATATATATATATATATATATATATATATATATATATATATATATATATATATATATATATATACAGTATATATATATGTATAAACAACTAAAAAATCTGAAAGATGTAACAATAAGAAAAGCCGACAAGACAGCAGCATATGTATTGATTCCTACCCAAGAATACATGAACAAAATTAGCGACATCCTTAGTGATGACACCAAATTTCAACAAATCACAAGGAACCCTGTGGAAGACCTTAAGCGGAAAGTAAACAAAACAATTACAGCAATCAACGCAAAGAAAGGTAGTGTGCATTTCAATAAACTTCAAGGCGACTATGGCTTAGGATATATATGCCTATGGCAATGTTAAGACACACAAACCAAGTAACCCACTACGCCCTATAATCAGCCAAATACCAACTCCAACCTATCACCTGGCAAAAAGACTCAATGAACTCCTAACTCCATACACATACAATTATTGTAAAAATAATTAGTAAATTGAAAGAAAGTAATGACCATTTAAATAGCAAAGTTGTATGTCTTGAGGGTGTAGTGAAAGACTTGCACAAGGATAAGATTTAATTGGAAACTAATTGCAAAGCCATGGAAGAAGAAAATAGACTCTTAAAAATAGCTTTGGAAGAAGTTAAAGTAAATTTAAACATAAATGACTACAATAGGTTAGGTAAGGAATTTCAACAGGAGAAACAACTTTTGTCAGCACAGATGGACGAAGTTACACAGGGAATAGAACAGTGCAAGAAAGATATGCAACTCACTTATGCACAAGTGGCCAAGGAGAAGGAAAAAATAGAAGAAGCAGTAAAGGAAGTCAAACACTGCAGCAACCAAGATAAAACAAACATTAGGCTAGAAGTGAGGAAAGAATTGGCATCTAACCCGAAGTTGGTGCAAAACACAGTTGATTGGAGTAAGTCCCTGATCATTTTTGGCTGCAAGGAAAAGGAAATAACATCTAGGTCAGAAAGAGCTGTAGAAGAAGAAAAAGTAGTAGATAAAATTGTTGGCCTCGTGGAAGGCGGACATTAACAGAGTCCAATTAACAACAGAAATTTGTCAGAGTTCAGTTTAAGCTCAAATTTCACCAGAGTCCAGTTATAGACAGAAATAATCAGTCGAGTTTTTCCCTGAAAATTAACAGAGTCCACTTTGTGAGCAAAATTCGTCAGAGTTCAGTTTTTACCCAACTCTGACGAATTTCTGTTGTTAATTGGACTCTGTTAATTTCCGGGTAAAACTTGACTCTGATTATTTCAGGCATAAACTGGACTCTGAATATTTTGGGCAGAAAGTGAACTCTGACGAATTTTCGGTATAAAACTTGACTAATGAAAATTGGTCTGAAAATAGAGTCTGACGAATTTTGCTCATAAAGTGGACTCTAAATAATTTGTAGATTACAGGACTCCGACGAATTTTGGTCTTTACAGGTGAAACAGCCGTAAATGGATATAAAACCTAAAGTAATGACTAAGATGCCTGTTTTCCTTAACAAAACGTCTAAGAGAATATTCTCTGAAAATGGTCTTTTGAAAAATACGAGGTTTTGAAAACGGGTACAATAAGTCCGTAGAGTTTACCTGGAAATGCGGTGACATATCGACCCTTTTTTCCTAAAATTTTTATACAGTATAAGATTTTCCAACTTATTTTCTTCATAAGAGCTCTTAACAAACCTCTAAAATCTCAGAAATTATGCTCCTCATAAGAATTCCTTACTTCCAAATCTGTGACTCCCCAAATTCACCTGAAAACCCTGATGGTCTATTGACCATTTTTTCCCCGATCTCTTAACAAACTTCTGAAGTCTCGGAAATTACTTTTCTCATAAGAATTCCTTAATTCCAAATCTGTGACTAGCTAAATTCACCTGAAAACCCTGACGGTCTAGTGGCCCCTTTTTTCCCAGAAAAAAGGGGCCGCTGGACCGTCATCCCTACTACTACACCCCTACCAGAGCCGTCACAGGTGGGACACTGTCAACAAAGCCACCTGAACACCACAGAGATGGTGATACCCGCGTCAAAATACCAGACGCTAAGAGCCGAGGAGAAGGTCGAACCAGTCACGTACAGGACCGATCTGACCTGCCGAAAGAGGCGGAGCCGCAGGAAAACGCCCCGGGTTCGGACACCTATCAAGCAGCGTCTGAAAATAAAGCTGGGCCAGCCACCAAGGAACCATAAGGACTGTTCTCGTGGGAATGGGCTGCAACCGAGCAAAAACGTGAAGCAACAGCTGGACCAGGAGAAGAGGAACAGGTACCCCCACCTCGACCAGTCCTGCCGAAAAGCATCCACCGTGACCGCCGTGCAGGTGGGTAAGGGCGCCACATAAATGGGTGACGCCTAGATTACGCCGATTTGAAGACGTCCATGGCCTGGAGTCCATACGTCCGGCAGAGCCAACAAAACGAGTCGGCGACGACTGGCCAATCCGCGAACAGAGGAATGAACCGAGACAGCTGTCCGCCAGGACGCAGGACACACCCCGGACATGAACTTCATGGTTAGCCAAACCCCAAGAATCCAGCAAATGAGCCACTCTAAGGAACCAACCCCAAAGGTCAACACCTAACAGAAACCCTGTGGTTCCAGCAAGAACTGCCAGAGAACAGTCCGAACAGATCTAAATGGTAAAGCACTGAGTAACCCAAACCCTCCGAAGTGCAAACCAGACAGCCACGAACTCCCGAACCGTGCTGTGAGCTCGACGGACGGACAGACCCCACCATCCCCGGCCGACCTGGTGAGCACTGGTCACAAAGCCCCAGCCGAGAGATGACCCGTCCGTGAACACATCGAACGAAGGCTCGGGGAAGTGCCAAGGCATAGAACCCTGAAAACCCCAAAGAGGAAGCTGGTGACGCAGCACCAACACAAGATCCCCGGAGGAATGAACCCAACGATAGCAAGAGGTGGAAGGGGAGTCTCCGAAGGAACCAACAGACGCCGAAGCCAAACCCGACCCCGCGGGCAGACCAGCACGTCGAAGTTCAGACTCCCGCACAACTGCTCGAGCAACCTCTGAGCAGCCCAGGACCCCCTCATGAACAGCTGAAGGCGGGACCACAGCCGCAGTAACACTTCTGGAGGGAAAGATAAGGAGTGGCCCAATAGCCCTAAACAAGGCCCAGGTCCGAACCCGGGATGGAAACAGATGGAATGGACTCCAGATCACCAGGAAACCAAACCCGGCGATCTGGAGAGAACCACACCCCTGGTGAGCAGACAAGCGAACCGACTTGGAGCCCACACCAGCCAATCGTCGAGGTAGGCCAGACACTGAATCTCAAGCAGACTCAGACAGGGCACCAAGATCCAGTAAAGATGCAAAAATACACCAAGTGCCAATTACTAGCCGCCGACCAGTGGGCAGAGAGCACCACGCCGGCCAGGCAAAGAAGGCACAAAACTGCATCAAAAGGCCCACCTCGACAACAAAACCTCAAAGTCCCAACACAACCACAACATGTGCCAAGACCCAAAAAGATCAGTCTGCAAGCCAGGAAGACCCCGGAACTCCAGAAGGCAGAACCGGGTCACACACGGAACCCGGAATCGAATCAGGGGGAAGCCCAAACCACCATATTTGTGGGCGGAAAACACCACAGAAAGGCAAAGCACAGCCTCCAGACAGAACCCCCTCGGAAACTGTCATAACAGACTGAAAACCGAGTGACAAGGTGTGGGAGCAAGCATAACAGCCAGGGACACTGAGCCCAAACCCAAGGGCGCAGACCCAAAACAGACAAAATGGGAAACCCGGTGTAAAATCAACACCCTTACGTTCCCAGAGGAACAGGAAACGGGCAGAAAACACCAGAAAAGCAAAGAAACGACAACACGAGAATAAAACCCCTGAAGAAAGGTAAAAACTCACCCAAGAAGCTCGCTTGCACACCCAGGCACATGTAAACAAACCGCAACGCCGCCCTGGTGGCCACGCCGGGAAACCGGCAGATGAAAATGGCCGCCAGAAAAGAAGGCTGTAACCGACGCTAAAGATACGAAAACACATCAGCAAAAGTGGGAAGCAAGCAGACTGGATGGGCGAAAAACTCCGCCCAAAACAGAAAACCCAGGCAGGGGGCAAACCGCCCCAGAACTGCAAGAAGGCATTCCCCACAGCTCCGGGAACCAGCAACAGAGGCCCCGGGGCAGAGCCGTCCTCCAAGCCCTCCACCCTTAAAGAAAAGGAAGAGTCCATGGGAAAGGCAGCAAGAAAGGGCTGCTGGTAAGACCCAGAAGCCTTGGCAGGAGGAACAGGCTCGAAAACCTCAGTCCCCCAACCCAAACGGGGCAGCCTCAAAAAGCGCCCGAGTCTCGGCACCAGCTAAACCCCGCCCCGACCCCGAAACTCGCAGACGGTCCGGAGCCGGGAACAGGGAGGGAAAGGGGCGAACAGCACCTAACTAAAACGGGCCGGCCCTGGGGCTTCCGAGTGGGAAACCAACCTAGCATGTTGCAGCAACCTAACCTAGCTTGCAACACGGATGCCGCCTATACTCTGAACGGTAATAACATCAGGAGGGTACTGGAGAACAAGCAGAGAAACTCTCTCGCAAGACTCTGGGTCAAGGTGTCAGTGACCCAACTGGCAACATGACAGAGGTAAAAATGGCGACTGTCACCCAGAGACAAGGGCACAGCAACCAACAATCCCGTACAAGACGGGTTGGAACTCGGAAGACACATTCAATGGTCCACCGAGCCCGGACAGAGGTTTCCAGGGCCCGTAGGCTGACTGCTACGGGAAGCCCGGGCAAGGTGTTGCTAACCGGTTAAAAAAAAACAAAAATAACAAGAGGGTAGAGGATAGCACTGAAAACCCCTGCGATGTGTACAATCACGGGGGCCAAGCAGAGGGCCGCCAAACACTACCAGTGGAACTATAGCCACACTGGGCAGACCCCCACCAAGCAATTGAAAATAAAAACAAAAGAAAAACCCCGCAAAAGTACATTGTCTCCAGAGGCAACAGGAACAGGTCGCCGCTTAGGTGGCAGGTTGCGCAACACCTTGACGCTCTAACCAGCACAATACCAATCCCTACCCAGGGCCAAAGAAGGACCCCAAGCCCCAGCTGGCCCCAAGGGCGAGACAAATGCCGAGCAGCAAGAACCTCTATGGGAATGGTTCCCTAACGCCCCAGGGAAGATAACCCTGTTACGCAAGGGCAGTACTCACAGGGCGCTTAGGGAAGTCAGCCATTAAGCGCATGCAGCCTCAGCACTGATGAGGTACTCCTGGCCACCGCACAACACAACACACAGCAGTGAACGCCACACAAGGCAAACACCGCCTAGGAAACTGAGGCCAGAGAAGTGTCTATCCCGGTTGACATTAGCTTACGAACTGAAGCTTGGCAGCCGGCGCAGTAGGTCCAGGGCTCCCCCCTCCTCCTCTCAGGGTGGGGAGGGCTGCGCGGATGATCGGTGCGGCAGTAAAGTGTGATGTTTGCTTGTTTGCTTGTTTCTTTGGGATTGTAGGGAGTTTCTACCTCTCTGTTCGGTTTTTTGTTTTAGTTTTTTTACCCTGTGGGGTTTGTTTTGTTATGCCTACCTTTCTGGGTGCCTAACCCCGGTCGATGGCAGATAAGGAAAACCCTAACCACAAGAGGGTTTTCCAGTGCCAATGCTCCCTGAAACCTCTCTAAAGGGGCCAGGTTCTGGCGCTGGTCCCTGGTAGGTTTGAACTCCTTAGCTAATGTCCCGGTCTAATATAACATACATTAGCCCGATAAGATCCAGGGAGCCGTAGGGGCTCCACACAGAAAAATAACGGAAATGCTAAGGCAGACATGACTATCACATGAAAGGAAAATAAACCTAAACAGGAAGATCGAAGAAATAGAACAAACGTTGAAGCGATCATACGAGTCTGAGGAAATGTAATTGGAACAGAAAGCTATACAAGAAATAAAGAAAGATCTAAAATATTTTTTCACATATGCAAAATCAAAATAAAAAAACCTCGACCAGTATTGGACCATTAATTACAAATGAAGGTACGTATACAGAGGACAACAAAGAAATTAGTGAAATTCTAAGAAGCCAGTATGAGGCTATGTTTAGCATACCAATAAACAACATGAAAGTTAATGATCCAGACAGCTTCTTTATGATTGACATTAAAGCTGCAGATAATATAACGGATATTTACACGAACTCAGAAGACTTCGAAAGAGAAATTGACAATATGCCCATGCACTCAGCTCCTGGGCCTGACTCATGGAATTCAATATTCTTACAGAAATGTAAAGTACTAGTAGCACGAGCACTCAGCGTAGTATGAAGAAAGAGCCTGGATACAGGGGAGATACCAGCTGCACTTAAATCTGCAGATATAGCTCCTCTGCACAAGGGGGGGGTACCTGCTTGCTTGATACCTGCTTGATGGGGTTCTGGGAGTTTTTCTACTCCCCAAGTCCAGCCTGAGGCCAGGCTTGACTTGTGAGAATTTGGTCCAACAGGGTGTTGCTTGGAGTGGCCCGGAGGCCCACATACCCACCACAGCCCGGTTGGTCCGGCATACTTTTTAGAAAACCGTCTAGATTTCTCTTGAAGATGTCCATGGTTGTTCCGGCAATATTTCTTAGCTTAGCAGTAAATATAAAAAAACCAGTGTTGAATGTAATGAAATGCCATTTTCTGGGTGAGACCCGGAGGCTCCCCGGAGCTTTACCAGGCTGATATGCTAATGTCAGACTTTGGTATCAGTCATCTGTATGGAGTTCTAAGGCCTACCGGGGACCACAGCCAGAACATGGCCCCCTCAGAGAGGTAAGCGAAGCAATGGCCTATAGAAACCCCCGT
Source organism: Procambarus clarkii (assembly GCF_040958095.1). Taxonomy (NCBI): domain Eukaryota; kingdom Metazoa; phylum Arthropoda; class Malacostraca; order Decapoda; family Cambaridae; genus Procambarus; species Procambarus clarkii. The sequence goes on from NW_027189140.1 coordinate 1,635,333, forward strand.
GTGGTTAGAAGCATTCTATGTCTGCCATCGACCGGGTCAAGCATCCGGAAAGGTAAGCATTCCAAAACAAACCCCTATTCTGGTGAAAATTGCTACCTAAAGCCGAACAAGTGGACAGAACTCCTCAATAGAAAACAAGCAAACTAGTATGACGTCACACGTCACCACGCCACTGTCTGCGCAGCTCCCCCCTCCCCGGGAGGGGAAAGGGGGAGCCCCAGACCTACCACGCTGGCTATCCACCCATCAGTTCTGAGGCTGGATGTCAAAACACGCGAAAAAACGCCGACCGGAGGGAGGGAGGGTTGCTGGGGAGCCTCCTAGTCTCACCCAGAAAATGGCGTTTCATTACATTCAACGCTGGTTTTCTTAGGGGAGCCCCGTCGGCTCCCCGGAGCTAACTACCCACAGAGGAAGATGAAAGGGACGGAACCGGGAGGCGGACACCACGCACCCCCCACGGAAGCGAGACAACCGGCAGCAAACGCCAACCTAAGGCGCCACAGCCCTGAAAAGTCCTGGGAACAACATGAGAACAACGAGCAGCAAGGCCCCCGTACGAACACCAAAGATCCATGCCCGAAAGACTGCTAGGACACGTTGCCCAGACGGCAGCGAGAGCAGTGAAGCCACAAATGCCACGGGCATGAGGGAAGAACACAGGCAGCTGAGCCACAAGAACACAGCTGACAACCTGGGACACCATCACCCGCGAACTGGGAAGAACAGAATCGGATCAACGTAAAACGTGCTCCGGACACAGACGCCGTGGCATGCAAACAACAGCGGAGGGCCGCCACTGAACACAAAACACGACACACCCCCAGCCCGACCAACGAAGCACCAACAAACCATGGACCCCTCCAGAACGCAGCAGCCCCATCCCATGCCAGAAAAGATGGAGACTGCTACCACCGAACAACCAAAACGTTAAAACCGAAGGAGCAAGAAAACTCAGCGACCCGACCCTCAGAGGCAAATGCCAAAAGGAAAATGAGCCGACGAAAAACAAACCGGAACCTAAGTGGCACTACTGACCGAGGAGAAGACAGAGCATGCTGACCAGAGACCAGGATGGTGCAAGCGGCACACGAACAGGCCGGAAGTGAAACGAAGCACGAGACAGCTTACTAACGGCGCAGAAGCAACACCAAGACCGAAAGCAAGCCGAAGCGACTCCGCCAGCGCCGCACGAAAGGAGGGGACAGTATGTGGCAAGACGACGGATCTCAACCCCCATCAGAAAACCAAGCCGACGCTAACTAGAGTAACCACCTAAGAAGGGACAGGAAAAGGAAGGACCGCCAAAATACCCCATACTGCCACCAAGAGAAGTACGCAGGTGGGACACCTACCACGAAGCCACCCGACCACCAACCAGAGGCGAGACTGCGAGGCAGAACGTAAGCAGCCCCGACAAGGCCTCTCCGAGTTCAGGAAAAGGCGGAGCCACGGGAAGATCTCGGGCACGACCACCGAAACCCAGGCGACACAAGGAGATGGAATGTTTGCCGAAATGAAAAACTCCCCAAAGCAAGCAAGCCCGCCAGGAGTTCAAAACGACGGGTCCGACGCGAGACATCACAAGACCCCGAAAAACCAAAAGACAGGGCAAGCTAGGAAACCAAAGAAGGCGGAACGGTTGCCGCAAGAAACAGTACCTGAACCAAGGGGTACAAGCAACTGCAATAGACCGAGACAAAGAAGCACACCACAGGACACAGGCTGAAAAATGCCCAAGAAGCCAAGGAACACACGCAGAACACCCCTGCAGCAGAGGAGGAAACAAGGGAACACACAAGAAAATGAAGCGGTGGAAACCGACCACGCCCCCCCCAACATAGCAGCAAGTGCAGGCAAAACCGACCAATGGAGATGCCAGGAAAACGACTGGGGAGAGGCAGGATGAAAGAGCAGAAGCACCAAAACCCCAGGAAAACAACCAGGGGTGGACAAGCAGGAAGGGACAGAAAAACCCCACGCACATGAGAGGGCCAAACCAGGGACCCGAAGACCACGAAAAACTACAAGCAAACCCCCATACGCAAACCCTAGGCACAAAACCGCAGTAAAGTGCTACAACACAACCGGACACAGGAACAAGGACACACCACCGCGAAACACAGTACCAATGCACACGTGCAGTAGCAGCAACAGGCACCACCGCAACATGTAAATAGCAACTCGCTTCTGCAAAGGCAGAACGGAGCAGGCAGACCCCAGACAGGGCCAACGGAGACACGACAGAACCCAGCAGGCCCAGAAACCTACACACCAGGCGACCGACGGCGGAGAAACCCCGCTCGATACCCGCTGGATGGGGTACTGGGAGCTCATGTACACCCCAAGCCCGGCCTGAGGCCAGGCTAGACCGGCCAGAGGGAGACCCACCAGGCAGCTGCTTGGAGCGGCCCGCAAGCCAACATACCCCCCACAACCAGTATGGGCCGGAGCTTCTATTCGAAAACAGGCTAGTGTGCCCCGGAAGTCCACGGACGTACCAGCAATAAGACGTATGCTCGCAAGCAGGTCGTGTAACAACCGCAGACCTCTGACGGTTATACAGTGTTCCCCTATTGTGCCTATAGCACCACTGCACTCCACTGATACTATCCCGCAAGTTCTACCAGATAGGCAGGACCCAAGAGCCAGAGCTCAAACCCTGCAAGCACAGTCAGGATCCTTACCAGGTGAGTACAGAACCAACACCAAAATCCCCACACCTTATACACGAAAAAAGGTGGGTCCCCTGAATGACTAGCATGGGTTGGACATGCACATAAGTGGGACAGGAAGGGTTGAAAAAAGGGACAGTCACTGGTGTGCGAACGGTCTCAGTCGTACAAAATATACCTAAATAAAGACAGGTATATAAACAACACCGCATCCAGCGCCCAGCCAAAAGACGCCAAACCACAGAGACTCACCTGGCGAACGGTGGCACGAATGTGACACGACTCAACCGTGCCCAGACGAACCTGGGAGAAGCGCCAGGTGAAGACGCCAGAGTCGAACCCGAAGGAGAGCAGGGTAGAGGCGAAGGAGGCGGCCCACACCCATGACACAGGGAATACCTCGGCGGCCTCCCCACAACTGGAAACCAGGACACCCCCAGAGCGAAGGGGCACATACCGCAGCCAGGGAGAAGAGGGAGAGGCGAAGCACTCGAGCAAAAAGGGCGCCAAACACCTGCACTGAAACACACCGCCCAGACCAAAACAAACTCCACTGCACATGCGCATGACACTCTGGCCGAACCACACAACCCTCTCTGCGGGAAGGCGCCAACCAGGACTACTGCATTAGAAAAGTTGCCAAAAGAGGAAGCAGGAACAATAAAACCGGCCAACAAAGCGAAGACAGAGCCCAAAAAGGTACCCAACCGGGCCACAAGCAGCCCAACCGGCCCACAAGTAGCCCAACCGGCCCACAAGTAGCCCAACCAGCCCACAAGTAGCCCAACCGGGCCAAAAGTAGCCCAAACTGGGCCACTGGCCACAAGCAGCCCAACCGCAAGTAGCCCAAAACGGCGACAAGGACGAGGAGCCGACAGACGTTCCAATAATGCGGGAAATAGCGAAAAAACCTCCTGAACCCTCGAGAACACACAAGCCAACACTAGTCCCAAAGGCACACAAAGGCGCAGGTGCACCCGAGACCAGAAGTCACGTAGAACCCCAAGAACGGGGTCAACATGACGAAAACACCATCCCAAAAAGGGTGGGAGGAAACATCCACCCACAGGACGGAACCAACCGACTCAAAGGCCATGGAACCGAGTCCGGGGGAGGGGCCGACGCCCAACAGCACGTACGGCGAGTGGGGAGGAAAGACCCCACTCCGCGTAACCAAAAGCCCGCCTAGAGGGGGATAAAAAAAAAACCCACATGGTCCTACGGGGCCAAGGCCCCCCAAGTCAGCCCCTCCCCAGCCCCGGGAACCTACACGACAGGCCCCGTGGCCGAGCTGTCCCCCCAAAGCCCCGGCTGTACCAGAAAACCGGTGCAGCCGTGAAAACACTAAGGAACGGAGCCCACTGGCAGACTCTTACAACATGGCTGGAGGAACAGGCTCAAATGCCCCCGTCACTACCCCGGAAGGGGAGTTCCCCGAGACTGCTCGAGTCTCAACACCATCAAACCCCGCCCCGAACCTACAGACGGTAAGGAACCGGATGCAGGCAGGAAGTGGGATCCAGGGGAAAGACAAGTGGGCGTGGAAGGAACCGAAGCAACCAACACCCCCAAGTCCCAACACGAACCAAAACGGGGCAGCCCCGGGGCTCCCGGGGAGTAAACCACGAGAGCGTTGCCACCACCAAGACTCAAAGTGCAACGCCCCTGCTGCCCGCACCTGCTTAGTCAGCACAACTGGGTAACCTAGCCACAATGAGCAACCAAACTCGCAGGACTCCGGGTCGAAGGTGTCATCGACCCCACAGGCAGCAGAGGCAAAACAGAGTCACTCAGAGACAAAGGGTGAGAGCAACCCTCAAACTCGCTGGAAGTGAGGGGGGACTCTGAGGTCACATCCATCGGACCTGTGCGCCCCCAGGGGTTTCCCAGGGTCCTGAGCGTTTACTATAAGAGGACTCGCGCTCAGGTAATCCCAGGCAGGGTACTGCTAACCGGCACCCAAATCTACCAAACAACTTTCTAAGAGCTGAACCCCCGGGACGTGTACACTCACGGGGACCTAGCAGGGGGTACCACCAGAAAATACTCAGAACACAAGGGACACATGGGACACAAGGGGCAAGAACGAAGGCAGACCCCCCCACCAGGCAGATAAACAAAAAGAAAAGAAAACCCCGCAAGAGGACAGCGTACCCAAGCGGAACAGAGCCGGCCGCCATGATTAGTAAAGACAAGCTGCATAGTACCCTGCACTCCACCAGTGCAAAACTGCCCCTTACTCCAAGGCAAACAAGGGAGACAGAACACCCGAGCACACAAAGAGAGGCCAAAAACCAAGAAGTAAACGGCCTAGCAGGGGCAGGACCCAAGGAACTTGTGGAAGGTGGCCCCAAGCCCCAAGGGCAGTACTTACAGGGCACTTATGGAAGGGAATCCTAGGCGCATGCAGCCCGAGTACTGGAGAATCACTCCCGGCTCATGCATCACCTAGAAGACAGACACCACGCTCTAGGTACAGTGCTGAAACAACTATTGGAGCCAGAGTACACAATCGGAGCCTATAGCATCAGCCGAAGAACTGATGGGTGGATAGCCGGCGTGGGAGGTCTGGGGTTCCCCCTTCACCCTCGTGGGGAGGGGAGAGCTGCGCAGACAGCGGCACGGTGACGTGTGACGTCATACTAGTTTGCTTGTTTTCTGTTGAGGAGTTCTGTCCACTAGTTCGGCTTTAGGTAGCAATTTTCACCAGAATAGGGGTTTGTTTTGGAATGCTTACCTTTCTGGATGCTTGACCCAGGCGATGGCAGACACAGAATGCTTCCAACCACACGGGGGTTTCTATAGGCCATTGCTTCCCTTGCCTCTCTGAGGGGGCCAGGTTCTGGCCATGGTCCCCGGTAGGCCTTAGAACTCTATACACATGACTGATGCCAAAGTCTGACATTAGCATATCAGCCTGGTAAAGCTCCGGGGAGTCGACAGGGCTCCCCCCAAAAAATAAGTTTTAGTAGTAAAGCCTTGGCAAAAAATTATAGACCAGTTACACTAACATCACACATTAAAGTTTTTGAAAGCGTGATTAGGAATCAAATTTCTAGTTTTATGTTAAGAATGAGCTACACAATCCAGGACAACATGGATTTAGAGCAGGAAGATCCTGTCTGTCACAGTTACTTAACCACTATGACAAAATCACAAAAGCTTTAGAAGAAAAGCAAAATGCAGATGTTGTATACACAGACTTTGCAAAGGCATTTGACAAATGTGACCAAGGAGTGATAGCACACAAAATGAGGTCAATGGGAATAACTGGTAAAGTAAGACGCTGGATACTCAATTTCCTGTCGAACAGAACACAAAGAGTAACAATCAAATAATGGAGTCCAAGAGCAGTTAAAAGCTCTGTACCTCAGGGTACAGTCCTTGCACCATTGTTGTTCCTTATTCTCATATCAGTTAAGGACAAAAATTCCAGTCACAGCTTTGTTTCATCCTTTGCAGATGACACAAAAATCAGCATGAAAATTACCTCTGCTGAAGACATTGAAAATTACAAGCAGATATCAAGAAAGTCTTCGATTGGGCAGCAGAAAATAACATGATGTTTAACAGTGATAAATTCCAGGTACTCGGGTACGGCAAAAATGAAGATCTGAAACATTATACAGAGTACAAAACACAATCGAATCTGCCCATAGTAGGAAAACAGCATGTCAAGGATTTGGGAATAAAGATGTCCGATGATCTAATGTTTACGGAGCATAACCAAGCAAATATCGCGTCAGCCAGGAAAATGATAGGATGGATTATGAGAACTTTTGAATCCAGGGATCCCATCACAATGGTTGTACTCTTCAAGTCACTTGTGTTGTCCCGTCTCGAGTACTGCTCAATACTCACTTCCCCCTTCAGAGCAGGAGAGATTGCTGAAATAGAGGGAATACAGAGAACATATACGGTACACATAGACACAATAAAGCACTTAAATTATTGGGATCGTCTCAAAGCTCTCCAAATGTACTCACTAGAAAGGAGACGAGAGAGATACCAAATAATATACACATGGAAAATACTTGAGGGCCAGGTTCCTAATCTACACAGTAAAATAACAACGTACTGGAGTGATCGATATGGAAGAAAATGTAGAATAGAACCAGTGTAGAGCAGAGGTGCCATAAGCACAATCAGAGAACTCTATAAACATCAGAGGTCCGCGATTGTTCAACGTCCTCCCAGCGACTATGAGAAATATTGCCGGAACTCTGACTCTGTAAAATGTCCACGGTTGTTCCGGCAATATTTCTTATGCTTGCTGGGAGGACGTTGAACAACCGCGGACCTCTGATGTTTATACAGTGTTCTCTGATTGTGCCTATGGTACCTCTGCTCTTCACTGGTTCTATTCTACATTTTCTTCCATATCGTTCACTCCAGTACGTTGTTATTTTACTGTGTAGATTTGGTGCTTGGCCCTCCAGTATCTTCCACGTGTATATTATTTGATATCTCTCTCGTCTTCTTTCTAGTGAGTACATTTGGAGGGCTTTGAGACGATCCCAATAATTTAGGTGCTTTATTGCATCTATGCGTGCCGTATATGTTCTCTGTATTCCCTCTATTTCAGCAATCTCTCCTGCTCTGAAGGGGGAAGTGAGTACTGAGCAGTGCTCAAGACGGGACAACACAAGTGACTTGAAGAGTACAACCATTGTGATGGGATCTCTGGATTTGAAAGTTCTCGTAATCCATCCTATCATTTTTCTGGCTGTCGCAATATTTGCTTGGTTATGCTCCTTAAACGTTAGGTCGTCAGACATTATTATTCCCAAATCCTTTACATGCTGTTTTCCTACTATGGGTACATTTGATTGTGTTTTGTACTCTGTATTATGTTTAAGGTCCTCATTTTTACCGTACCTGAGTACCTGGAATTTATCACTATTAAACATCATGTTATTTTCTGATGCCCAGTCGAAAACTTTATTAATATCAGCTTGAAGTTTTTCAATGTCCTCAGCCGAGGTAATTTTCATACTGATTTTTGTGTCATCTGCAAAGGATGATACGAAGCTGTGACTTGTATTTTTGTCTATATCTGATATGAGAATAAGGAAAAGCAGCGGTGCAAGGACTGTACCCTGAGGTACAGAGCTTTTCACTGCACTTGGACTAGATTTTATATGGTTGACAGTTACTCGCTGAGTCCTGTTTGACAGAAAACTGAGTATCCAGCGTCCTACTTTACCGGTTATTCCCATTGACTTCATTTTGTGTGCTATCACGCCATGGTCACATTTATCGAAAGTCTTTGCAAAGTCCGTGTATATCACATCAGCATTCTGTTTCTCTTCTAATGCCTCAGTGACTTTGTCGTAGTGCTCAAGTAGCTGTGAGAGGCATGATCTTCCCGCTCGAAATCCATGTTGGCCTGGGTTGTGAAAGTCATTGGCCTCCATGAAATTGGTGACCTGACTCCTAATCACTCTCTCAAATACTTTTATGATGTGCGATGTTAGCGCAACTGGTCTATAATTTTTTGCCAATGCTTTGCTCCCTTACATGACTGATGCCAAAGTCTGACATTAGCATATCAGCCGGTAAAGCTCCGGGGAGCCGACGGGGCTCCCCCCAGAAATATATAATTTGATGTAAATCGAATTGTTAAGGGAAATTTATGTTACAGAATCAGGCTTAAACACCAGCCTACTTTAGGGTGTACGTATAGACTTGGTCTGCGTTCGTACAGTATACACCCAGTGCCCTTAGCTTTGTCTGCGATTGACGTACAGTATTCATCCGCCGGTGGAAGAATAATCGTGGAATTGACCATTTTTTTACTACAGCTCTTTGGTTATAAAACAAAATGTCTCAGGGGCTTACTAATAGTGCCTTATTAATTAACACTTTGTGCGGATCAGGACATAACCTGGAGTCCTGTTTCGCCTACCCGCTTCCGGGATGTGGACATAAAATGATGTCCTGAAAAAAATATTTGTATAAAATTCAATTTTAATCCGATTAACTTTGGGTTTGTTTCAAACTGCGCGCCATGAGGCTCTCTTTCTCACCACCAGGCTGCATGGTACAATAAGTTCATGAAAGGTGTGGACCACTTCGATCAAATGGTATTACCATTTTACCAGGAAAACTCACAAGTGGACCTAAAAGATAACATTTTATTTCTTGCAAATGGCTTTGCATAATGCCTTTGTTTTGTACAAATACAACACAACTGATCAAAAAAAGCTAACATTGATACAGTTCCACGAGGTGGCAAATTGGGCCCTATTGTGCTGGGACCCGGAAGATTGGCCTCAAACAGCAACAGTATCTCAACACTTGCGGCACACTCCAGACATAAATGATGGCACAGGTCCTGCCTATGCTGACGCCATGCAAACTCCTAGACCATCTGGTGTGAGGCGGCCCTTGTTCACTTCAACACCTCAAGCTGAAGCAGCAACCGAATCAGAACCCGAGATGTCTGGCACACTGCCATTTGACGAGACGGTTTTGTCAGATGACTCTGACTCTGACTCAAATGTTGAACCTCCAGCGATTCAGTTGATTCTGAAAATCGCATGAACTACAAACTGAAGCGAGTATTTTGATACCAGAATGAACACTGTATCACATAAACTGCCATAAGTAGACTCGAACCTTCATAGATTTTTTTTTGGGTGTAGCGTGTGTCTGCATGAGTGTTCCAAACGGGTTGAAGGTGGGTGACTTTAGCCGTTTATACTGGTAATGCTTCCCCCATATCATGTATTATATGCATATGTCTGTTTAGGGAATTTTATTCCGATCAATGTACAACCAAAAATAACTGTGTGCAACAAGTATAAACTTGCCAAACATAACAACAGTAAAAACATTTCGTGTGTGTTTGACGCTCACTGATATGTTCCAGCGTTGTTTTATATTTAGCGCTATTCTATCTTACGCTTTGTTGATCTTTTTTACCTACGGGCTCATAGAACATTCTATTGCGAACACATTGGCACAAAACTGAATGACGTACATAGAATAATAATGTCAGGACAGTGAAATAAGTATAAACTTTCAAAGCACCGTATCGCACATGTGTCGTTGCGTCACCGATACCAGGTAACAGTTCTGCCACTTCCCACACTCTTGCGGATGGGCCGCGATCATTGTTCTACGTTTATATTCATATCACCGTGTTGGGAATTTCATTGCGAGTCCATTGATACCAAAATTAACGCTGTAGGACAAGTGTGGAGGTGATAACAACCCCAACCTTTTGTTGCTTTGGGCGCTCACGGCGAGTCATCTTCATAGTTATTTATTTGGTGCTGGTATCCCTATAAGTTTCGTGACTTTTTTTACTGATGTTCTTCTAAAGAATTTTATTGTGAACACGTTGGTACCAAAATGAAATACGTAGCTCGAGAACTAAGGTCAGGAGAGTAAAAAGAGTATACACATTTTTGTTTTTACGCTTACGCGACAAAAACGCCGCGCGCACATACCGCTTTTTTTTTACCTTCGCCGGGCGCGCGAAAGTGTTAAGCCAAAAATGAAGCAATATTTTGCAAGAACTAGTAGCAGAAAATCAACCAGCACGAGAACAGCCATACCCAGCACGAGAACAGCCGTACCCAGCACGAGAACAGCCGTACCCAGCACGAGAACAGCCGTACCCAGCACGAGAACAGCCGTACCCAGCACGAGAACAGCCGAACCCAGCACGAGAACAGCCGTACCCAGCACGAGAACAGCCGTACCCAGCACGAGAACAGCCGTACCCAGCACGAGAACAGCCGTACCCAGCACGAGAACAGCCGTACCCAGCAAGAGAACAGCCGTACCCAGCAAGAGAACAGCCGTACCAAGCACGAGAACAGCCGTACCCAGCCCGAGAAGAACCGTACCCAGCAAGAGAACAGCCGTACCAAGCACGAGAACAGCCGAACCCAGCACGAGAACAGCCGCACCCAGCACGAGAACAGCTGTACCCAGCACGAGAACAGACGTACCCAGCACGAGAACAGACGTACCCAGCACGAGAACAGCCGTACCCAGCACGAGAACAGCCGTACCCAGCAAGAGAACAGCCGTACTCAGCAAGAGAACAGCCGTACCCAGCAAGAGAACAGCCGTACCAAGCACGAGAACAGTCGAACCCAGCACGAGAACAGCCGTATCAAGCACGAGAACAGTCGAACCCAGCACGAGAACAGCCGTACCAAGCACGAGAACAGTCGAACCCAGCACGAGAACAGCCGTACCCAGCACGAGAACAGCCGTACCCAGCACGAGCACAGTTGTACCCAGCACTGGTACAACAGCCGTACCCAGCACGAGCACAGTTGTACCCAGCACTGGTACAACAGCCGTACCCAGCACAAGCACAGTTGTACCCAGCACTGGTACAACAGCCGTACCCAGCACGAGCACAGTTGTACCCAGCACTGGTACAACAGCCGTACCCAGCACAAGCACAGTTGTACCCAGCACTGGTACAACAGCCGTACCCAGCACAAGCACAGTTGTACCCAGCACTGGTACAACAGCCGTACCCAGCACGAGCACAGTTGTACCCAGCACTGGTACAACAGCAGCCAGCACCAGCTCAGAAGCAGCTGAAGCCACAGCAGCAGCGAGCACCAGCAAAGCTGATGCAAACATCTAAAAACATTGTGTGCAGCATGAACAGTTAGAACAAGTGTTAAATTTAAGTGTGTACACAGTGTTAAAATTAATGTTGCAGTAATTTTAGTGTACAATAGTTTTCATAAACTGTATTGTAGTACTCAACATACAGCAGAACTACTTAATCAACACAGTGTTAACGGTATAATACACTGCAGTATGTATTTAATGTAGAGCATTCACAACTTCACGAAACTTCAAGATGGACATAGCTTCAACAATAAGGTAAATTTATGAATTACAGTATTTTTTAGTAGAGAAGTAATATATAGGTACAGTATGAAATATGATGATGCATTTTTATTGTGTACAAGAAAAAAAAAAGTGACACAAACGCCTCCTGAAGGTCACCTCTTGCAACGAATCCAACGCTCCAATGAACTGGGGTTGGTCCCATATAGTACGTTGAATCGAGGTTGTACTGTACAGTACATCTCAAATATATGAGCCCCATAATTTTGAGCATAGCGATGTTCCACACATTGTACTACATAAATTCCACAAATTCCACACTTTTGAATATTATTACTGGAAAAAAACAGAGAAGAAACGAGACATTGAAATAATCGAGAAAATTATATTCGCGGCAACTGCCACCCCACGGAGTGGTGGGGTCTAGTGTCCCCGAGAGCCTCATTACTCGGTGCCCATAATTTACTCAACTTTTCAGCTCCATCATGGCTAGAGTATGTCACAAAATATTTTATTTTAGTTTCCCCTGATCAGAGACTACATTTTAACAATACAAAATAATTTTTGGAAAATACATTATTTTGTGCGCACTACGGGGGTGTCATATTTGAATGCAGTGCATTAAAATATATGGTTAAACACTTTACTAATAGGGACAATAACTAGTAGAACACAGAACACATGCTTAGCAATACTCACAATTTTCGAATGGATGAAAAGTTTTGATGATGAACTCTTTGATTTCATCCTCAGTCATTTCAGAGCTGGTATATCTATTAGAACAAACAAAATCATTGATTAATAATAAATACAAACATAAGATCTTATAAACTTAGTTATGAGAATCTTACACTATGTTATGGAGTGCATAACACATTTTTTTTTTTTTGGGGGGGGGACAATAAATTCAACTTTAAAGCTGACTTATTTTACAACACCACACAGTGGTTTATCTGAAATATTCTAATATACAGTATCTACTCAATTTAATTACCTTATTTTACTGTAATTCGGTGTTTGCTCAACTGGATGCCACTATTGGGTTTCTTTTGACAACTTTGCCTTAGCTAACGATTATGCGTTCCCTTCACAAATTTCACTGCCTCATTGTAAGGAAAGAGCCTTTTTTGGAAGAATGTGTTAGTGCTGATAACAGTGAATAGTTGAAACTATATTGGTTTGTAAGGTAAAGACATTTGAAGTCCTCGGCAGCACAGTGGCTAGTTCTGCACATGCACAGTGCACTGTGTCAGTGCGAGAATGTTCCCCCTCTAATATTATGTGTAAAAAACATCATAGAATGTAATGAAATTCCAGTTTCAGAGTGAGCCTCCGGAAGCTCCCTGAATCTATCATCACTGATTAAGTGACATACACTCCCCAACCTTGCTATCAGATCTCAATCATTTGTTTATTCCATCTATTCGTTTGTGATCCGGCCCCAGGCGGCATCTGTACTCTGGAAAAGCCTATTTAAAGCCTTTGTTTTAGTTTACTCATGCCAGAAAAAACCCTCCCTATCTCTCTCACCGTTTTATATCTCTGCATATTTTTTGCATCCTGCCACTAGTGCGACTAGAAATACAAGACATATATGTTGTTTAGGGCTTCAACAGGCAGTGAAGTCAAGAGAAAACATATTGTGATGACCTATTATCAGAGCATTCAGCTTATACAGGAAGATGAATCTGGAATGTCTCCTGTGTGTGGTGGATAAAGGTGCAGAGACATGTGTCCAAATTTGAGATTGTGATACTCTCTCTCCTGAGCAAATTTATAATGCCAATGAAACAAGTTTGTACTGGCGTATTTTAACCTAACCAAACCCAACTAAACCTAACCAAAGCTAATCAAAGCAACCCTGATCTAACCTAACCAAACCCAACTAAACCTAACAAAAGCTAACGTAATCAAAGCTAACCAAACCTAACCAATGCTAATAAAGCCTAACCAAACCAAAGCAAATCTGTCCTAATCTAACCAAATCAAACCTAACCTAACTATATCTGGTTGATACCTGGTTGATGGGGTTCTGGGAGTTCTTCTACTCCCCAAGCTTGTGAGAGTTTGGTCCACCAGGCTGTTGCTTGGAGCGGCCCGCAGGCCCACATACCCACCACAGCCCGGTTGGTCCGGCACTCCTTGAAGGAAACTAGATTGTTTCCTCCTGGAGATGCCCACGGTTGTTCCGGCAATATTTCTTATGCTCAGTATCAAACCAAATCAACCAAATCAAACCTGGCCAAACTAAACTGAAGCTAACCAAAGCAACTCTGACCTAACCAAACAAAATCAAACCAACCAAACCAAATAAAACCTAACCAAAGCAAACCTGACAAAAGCAAAACTGACCATAGCAAACCTGACCAAACCTAACATAACCAAACCTAACCAAACTAAAGCTAACTAAACCAAAGCTAACTAAACCAAGGCTAACCTAACCAAACATAACTAAACATAACCTAACCAAACAAAAACCCAACCCTCCCCTCCACATCTATGCCTCAACCTTCATTTAACCCTTAAACTGCGCAACGCGCCTGCAGGCTCACGTCTGGTTTGCGCAACGCGCCTCTGGGTATTTGTATTTTTCACGTTCCATTTAAAACTCCTACGGCTACATGGGGTTCACATCAGCTTCCTCAGGGCTCTTGCAAACAGACGCCATCTTTAAAAAAAATCATGGTCCACATTGCCGGATGTCAGAGCCTCAGTAGTGTGTGAGCAACCAAGGCTGGCGCTCGTAGCATGAGCGCACAGCACTGCTGTTCAGCGTGTGACCACAGCATCGCCTAATAATGTCAAAATATATACATAACTTGTATTATTTAGGCATGATAGTGTTATAGAAGAGCCTGAGTGTGATAATGACTGGGTACAATGTTCAAATATCAGTGATTCAATGATGTTCACGATGTTCACAGAGCTAGCCACAGCACCACAGCATTATTTCGTCCATCTAGGACTCTTCAAATGATTTCTTAGGTTCCTTTTCAAAATAAATTATTAATTATTAATTTACAAGAATTAGTGACCACGATTGTGATAATAGCAGAATTGTGGTTATAATTAGCGTTGTGCGTAGTATTGTGGAAGGTGGAATTTTGGTGAGGGAGGGAGAGAGAATTGAGGTAGTCTCATTGTGTGTGTGTGGCAGCCACTCTTGTTTTGCTCACCATACTAGCTTAGTGGTTTGTTATGGCCAACACATATGTACATGTGTATATACAGTGTGTATATAGTGTAATAACAGCAACAGGAGAATGTTGAGAGGAGCTATTTTGGTGAGGGAGGTGACGTAGTAATCGTAGTGTCGTTTGCTGTCTGCTGTAACCACATGTAGATAGGTATATATAACATGTGTAATTAGTGTAATAAGAACAATAACAGAATGGTGGGAGAAGCAATGTTGGCGAGTAAGATGTTGGAGTGAGGGAGACTGGCTGGGTGTTGCTCCTCTCACTTGAGGTGTTCCGAGTGTGTTGATGGTGAATGTATATAGTGTGTGACAGTGTATAGTGTGTAAATAGATTGTATATATACATAAATTAGCATGATACATGGTAAATATGTGCAGTATATGTGTACACAAGTGTCATGCACATAACACAATGTCTTCGGACAATACGGATGTTTTACTCCATAATATAGTGTACGTGTTCATTATACATAGGATTAGCACGTAAAAACAAATAAAATGTATTTGAAACTGTGCGCAAAAAATGAACAAAAATATATTCCCGGCAACTCGCGCGCCCCGCCCCAGGCACCCTACTGGCCCCGGGAGCGTACGTCACAGGCGAATGGGAAATGATGACGTCACGCGCCAACTTACGGACCCCATAACAGCCAAAGTAAGTACAATTTCAATTTTTTTTTTACATACCCATACTGAGGGAAGGGTTTCTGACACTTTAAAAAATCAAAAGAATTTTTTCCAGAGAATTTATTTCCTGCGCACTGGGGGGGGGGGGGGTGTCATATTTGGAGGCAACGCAGTTAAGGGATTAACACCAAGATACTCACTTACACATTATTCCAAGATCATAAATATAAATTATTATTATGTAGAGAAACATGTGGACACTTGGTGAACACCAAGTGTCCACAAGGCATTTTGTTTAAAGTATCTAGTGAAAAAACATTGTATTGTTTCATACTTTTGAACAGAAAGTTATTATTTTTCGTGCTAAAGGGGGGAGGGGAGAATCTGACTACTTATCCAGACACAATTACATATTCAATTGCATCTGGGCCCGAGTGTCTGGAAGGGAGGATGTGTAGCGTATTACAAAGCGTTGTCAGTTGAGTTCTTTTGTGCCTACCAGGAACCACGAGCCAGAATCTGGTCCCCTCAAAGAGGTGCAGGGAGCGATGGACTATGATCATTTTATATTTAGAGAATATCATGTCTGCGATCACCAGTAAAGGCACCCAGAAAGTTTGGTGACTCAAAAAAAAAAAAACTCTGGTTTAAAAACATGAAAGAAAAACAAAACTTAGTGAAACAAGCCCACCACTAGCTTCCTTCCTCCTCCCCTTTTGCTGAGGAAAGGGGGGAAGAGAGGAGCTGATGCGTAGCGACCGGGCCAACCAGCTTCAGTTCTTTATCAAGGAACATACCGCCGTTAGGAAAGGAAGTGTCTGAGGGGGCCTCCGCGGCTCACCCAAAAACTAGTGTTTTATTACATTCAATGTTGGTTTTCTATGGGGAGCCCCATCGGGTACCTGAAGAGAAGGCCAAGAAGGGAAACTTCTCTGTTTTTACCCACAGAGAAGGACAAGAAGGGAAACTTACTAGGGAGGCAGGAGCAGCACCACTGGCACCATGGCGAAGTCAAGATCACAGGCGGCAACAGATGACCGTTTACAAGATATTGAGCTGCTAAAACCCTGTTAGACCTCCAAAACCTCCATGCCATAATATCTGCCAATGGCATATTACCAAAAATGGCTGACAAGGCAGCATACTTTGGAACATCATGAGTATGTGGGTAGACCACAGGCTGCTTGATGGGGTTATGGGAGTTGTTGTTCTCCCCAAGCCCGGCCCGAGACCAGACTTCACTTGTGAGAGTTTGGTCCACCAGGCTGTTGCTTGGAGCGGCTCTCAGGCCCACATACCCATCACAGCCCAGTTGGTCCGGCACTCCTTCAAGAAAACAATCTAGTTTCCTCTTTAAGATGTCCACAGTTGTTCTGGCAATATTTCTGATGCTGGCTGGTAAGACGTTGAACAACTGTGGACCTCTGATGTTCATACAGTGTTCTCTGATTGTGCCCATGGCACCTTTGCTCTTCACTGGTTCTATTCTGCATTTTCTTCCATGTCGTTCACTCCAGTATGTTATTATATTGGGACCTGTCCCTCCAGTATTTTCCACGTGTATATTATTTGGTATCTCTCTCGTCTCCTTTCTAGTGAGTACATTTGGAGAGCTTTGAGATGATCCCAATAATTTAGGTGCTTTATCTCGTCTATGCGTGCCGTATATGTTCTCTGTATTCCCTCTATTTCAGCAATCTCTCCTGCTCTGAAGGGGGAAGTGAGTACTGAGCAGTACTCAAGACACGACAACACAAGTGATTTGAAGAGTACAACCATTGTGATGGGATCTCTGGACTTGAAGGTTCTCGTAATCCCTCCTATCATTTTTCTGGCTAACGTAATACTTGCTTGGTTATGCTCTCTAAACGTTGGGTCATCGAACATCATTATTCCCAAATCCTTGACATGCTGTTTTCCTACTATGGGCAGATTCGATTGTGTTTTGTACCCTGTATTATGTTTCAGATCCTCATTTTTGCCGTATCTGAGTACCTGGAATTTATCACCGTTAAACATCATGTTATTTTCTGCTGCCTAATCGAAAACTTTGTTAATATCTGTTTGTAGTTTATCAATGTCTTCAGCAGAGGTAATTTTCATGCTGATTTTTGTATCATCTGCAAAGGATGACACGAAGCTGTGACTTGTATTTTTGTCTATATCTGATATGAGAATAAGGAAAAACAGTGGTGCAAGGACTGTACCTTGAGGTACAGAGCTTTTAACTGCGCTCGGACTCGATTTTACTAGATTGACTGTTACTCTTTGTGTTCTGTTTGACAGGAAATTGAGTATCCAGCGTCCTACTTTACTAGTTATACCCACTGACCTCATTTTGTGTGTAATCACTCCATGGTCACATTTGTCGAATGCCTTTGCAAAACCTGTGTTTATGACATCTGCATTATGTTTTTCTTCTAATGCCTCAGTGATTTTGTAATAGTGGTCAAGTAGCTGTGAGTGGCATGATCTTCCTGCTCTAAATCCATGTTGGCCTGGATTGTGGAGGTCATTGGTTTCCATGAATCTAGTGAACTGACTCCTGATAACTCTCTCAAATACTTTTATTATGTGGGACGTTAGTGCAACTGGTCTATAATTCTTTGCCAATGCTTTGCTACCACCCTTGTGTAGAGGGGCAATGTCTGCTGCTTTAAGCACATCTGGTATCTCCCCTGTGTCCAAGCTCTTCCTCCACACTATACTGAGTGCCTGTGCTACTGGCACTTTGCATTTCTTTATAAATATTGAATTCCATGAGTCTGGACCTGGGGCTGAGTGCATTGGCATATTGTCAATTTCTCTTTCAAAATCTGGTACGCTCGTACTGATATCAGTTATATTTACAGGTGTTTGGATATCATTCATAAAGAAATTGTCCGAATATGCCACTTTCATACTGTGTATCGGAGTGCAAAACATGTCCTCATACTGCTTTTTTAGGATTTCACTAATTTTTTTGTCATCTTCAGTGTATGAACCTTCACTAATACGAATAGGTCCAATACTGGCAGTGGTTATTGCTTTTGATTTAGCATATGTGAAGAAATATTTTGGGTTTTTCTTTATTTCTTGAATTGCTTTCTGTTCTAGTTGCCTTTCTTCAGTCTGATAGGAATGCTTGTCTCTGTTCGATTTCTTCAATCTCCCTGTTTAAATTATTTCTTCTTTGTATGGAGAGTCGTGTCTGCTTAAGCATTTCTGTTAATTTCTTCCTTCTTTTGTAATGTCGTCTGCGTTCTCTTTCTACCCTGGACCTCTTTCTGGCTTTCCTCAAAGGAACATGTTTCAGACAGACTTCATATGCTTCAGAAGTTAGTTTTTCTATTCCTTGTGTAGGATTTTTATTTCTTAGAACATTTTCCCATTGAATGTTTGTAAGTTCCCTCTTTATTTTCTCCCAGTCTATCCTCTTATTATTAAAATTGAATTTATTGAATAACCCTTCTCGCTTGTTGTTTCTCTTGGGCCTACTACCATTCCCATCTCCGTGGGAAGTAGCCAGTTCTACTGGTGACTGAGTCTCCATCTCAGTACCCAGCATGGGGGGAGGGGAGGGGGAAGGTGCGGAGCAGGTATCTTGACCCGACCACGTCCCAGGTAAGACTGTGAGCTCCTCATTGTTTGTGAGTATCAGGTCCAACGTGTTTTCGTTCCTAGTTGGTTCTGTAATCTGCTGACTGAGCGAGAATTTGTCACAAAATCTCAGTAGTTCTCTGACCTGTGATTGGTTATTTACAGGTTGATTTCCTGTTATAATGATATTGTTTACTATTCTCCATTTTAAACTGGGTAGATTGAAGTCTCCAAAGAAGATGATATCTGGTACTGGGTTTGCTAGGTTATCAAGGATATTCTCTATTTTCTAAATCTGCTCAGTGAATTTACATCTGCTGGTTATCTTGAGGTTATCTTTAGATGATTTCGGGGCTTTAGTGTCCCCGCGGCCAGGTCCTCGACCAGGCCTCCACCCCCAGGAAGCAGCCCGTGACAGCTGACTAACCCCCAGGTAACTATTTTACTGCTAGGTAACAGGGGCATAGGGTGAAAGAAACTCTGCCCATTGTTTCTCGCCGGCGCCTGGGATCGAACCCAGGACCACAGGATCACAAGTCCAGCGTGCTGTCCGTTCGGCCGACCGGCTCCCTATCTGGCGGTTTGTATCTGTTGCATCTGGCGGTTTGTGTATTAAAATAATAAGTAGATTCATATTTTCTACCTTGATTCCAAGTACCTCTACCACCTCATTGGACGAGTTCAGGAACTCTGTGCATGCCAGCTCCTCTTTAATATACAGACCTACTCCTCCACTTGACCTAATTACTCTGTCACATCTATATAGATTATAATTCGGAATCCAGATTCCACTATCCATGCGGTCTTTTGTGTGGGTTTCTGTAAATGCACCAAATATTGAGTTCGATTCTATTAGGAGGCCATTTACGAACTTAACTTTATTTCTTGATTTTGGTTTCAAGCCTTGTATGTTTGCAAATATGAATGATTTCTCACATTGCGTGTCACTTCTGGTGAGCTTTGGTAGTTTTCTCCCCACTCTACCCAGATCCAGGGTGTGTTGTTTTGGAAGTGGTTCGTCCAGTTTTGGTAGTAGGACAGGTGTTGTGTGGTGAAGTACCTGTGTGATTGTTGATAATTTCTATTCCAGTCTTATGGGTATCTCCCTTCCCCTCTGTAATCCTCTAGCAGTTCCATCTGACTGTTCCTCTCTCATATTTTCTACTCTGTTTCTGCCTTCCTCTAAAAAATTTCCAGTAGTCATATTGATCTTCCCGTCTATAATGCTGTATACCTCTCACGTGGAATTCCGGACACTGAACATTGTAGCATTTTCTGGGGGGAGCCCCGTCGGTTCCACGGAGCTTTACCAGGGTGATATGCTAATATCAGACTTTGGCATCAGTCATGTGTATGGAGTTCTTATGGGCCTACCGGGGACCACAAGCCAGGACCTGGCCCCCTCTAGAGAGGCAAAGGGAGCAATGGCCTATAGAAACCCCCGTGTAATTGGAAGCATTCTTTGTCTGCCATCGACCGGGTTAGGCACCCAGAAAGGTAGGCGTCCCAAAACAAACCCCTATTCTGGTGAAAATTGCAACCAAAAGCCGAACGAGTGGATAGAACTCCCCAAACAAAAACAAGCAAAGTAGTATGACGTCATCCGTCGTCACACCACTGTCTGCGCAGCCCCCCCCCCTTCCCAGGAAGGGGAAGAGGCAGCCCCAGGCCTACCACGCCGGTGATCCACACCCGTTCTGAGTCTGGATGTCAAAAACACATGAAAAAAAATGCCGACCGGAGGGATGCCAGGTTGCCTCCAGGACTCACCCAGAAAATGGCGTTCCATTACATTCGACGCTGGTTTTCTGGGGGGAGTCCCTACGGCTCCCCAGAGCTAACTACCCACAGAGGAAAAGAATAGGGACTTACCCGGGAGGCGGTTGCTGCTCACTCCTCAACCCGAAGTCGGGACAACTAGCTGCATCCGCCGACCCAAAGCGACACAGGCCCAACAGGGCCCAGGAACGTTTACAAGGTAACGAGCAGCCTGGACCCTGTTCGAACGCCAAAATCCTCGCGCCCGAATGTCAGCCCAGGACATATCGCCAAAGACGGCGGCAGGAGCCTTGAACTTGCGAATGTCATGGGCAAGGGGATAGACCGCAGGCTGGCTAGCCTTAATAACCTTGCGGACGACCTGGGAGACCCGCACCCTCGAACAGGGAAGAAGGGAAACCGGATCAACCCAAAGCGCATCCACGGACACAGAAGCCGTGGCACGCAAATAACAGCGGAGAGCCGCATCCGGACATAAAACACGATGCACCCCCGGCCGAACCAACCAAGCATCAACAACCCAAAGACCCCTCCGGAATGCAGCAGTCTCATCCTTCGCCAGAAAAGAAGAAGGCTGCAGAGAACAAACCGATCACCCCGACCGAAGGAGCAGAAACCTCTGCGCTGGAGGAGAGCATGAAGCTCACCCACCCAACTCCCAAAGACCAATGCCAACAGGAAAAGAGCCTCCAAAAAACAATCCAGAACCAAAGGGGCCACAACAAAACGACGAGAAGAAAGAAAAGAGAGCACCCTGTCCAATGACCAAGATGGCTCAGGCGGTGCATGAGCAGGCCGGAGGTGAAACAACGCCTGAGACAGCTAACAAAACGGCGCAGACGTGACATCAATACCGAAAGCAAGCTGAAGCGGCTCCGCCAGCGGCGCACGATACAAGGTGACAGTGTTAGGCATAAGAAGACGGTCCTGGAACAACCAAGAGAGAAAGGACAAAACCACCCTAACAGAAAGCGAAGTACAACGAAGAAGTCGTAAGAAGAACCGGAAGGACCGCCAGGAAACTTCATACTGCCGCCGAGACGAAACCTGCAGGTGGAACACTAATAAGGAAGCCACCTGATCACCATAGAGATGATGATAAACTCGAGTCAGAAATACCATATGCGAAGACTCGAGGAGAAGATCGAACCAACCACGTGACGTACCGGTCCGATCTGCTGGAAGAGGCGGAGCCACGTTAAAACCTCCGGGTTCGGACACCGAGCAAGCAGCGCCTGAAACCACGGCTGGGCCGGCCACCAAGGGGCCAAGAGGACAACTCTCCCCTGGTAAGTCTCTAAGCGAGTCAGAACCTGGACCAACAGTTGAACCGGGGTAAAGAGGTACAGGAACCCCCACCTCGTGTCTAAAGCTGAACCCCAGGGACGTATACACTCACAGGAACTAAGCAGGGAGCACCACCAAGTATCAGGGTAAGGCCAAACCCAAGTGGCAAATATGGCAGAACCCCCCACCAAGGCAAAAACAAAAAGAAAAACAAAACCCCGCAAGTGGACAACGTACCCCAAGGAACAGAGCCGGCTGCTGTGATAGGTGACAACTAGCTGCACAGCACCCTGCGCCCCTACCAGTGTGAAAACTGCCTCTTACCCTAAGGTAAACTGGGGAGACAAAACCCCCAAGTATCCAAAGAGCAGCTGAGAAACCGAGCAGTAAAACGGGCACACAGAGGCAGACCCCGAGGAACCTGTGGAAGGTAACCCTAAGCTCCAAGGGCAGTAATTACAAGGCACCTAGGGAAGAGAACCCTAGGCGCATTCAGCCCGAGTACTGAGAAATAACTCCTGGCTCTCGCACCCCTGCAGTGCAGCAGCCACACACAAGGCACAGCACTGCAAAAATACTGGAGCCAAAGCACACAACCGAGCCAATAGAATCAGTCTCAAGAACTGGGGTGTGGATCGCCGGCGCGGTAGGTCTGGGGCTGCCCCTTCCCTCTCCCGGGGAGAGGGGGGGGGGGGCTGCGCAGACAGCGGGGCAACAACAGATGACATCATACTAGTTTGCTTGTTTTTATTTGGGGAGTTCTATCCACTCGTTCGGCTTTTGGTTGCAGTTTTCACCAGAATAGGGGTTTGTTTTGGGATGCCTACCTTTCTGGGTATTTACAACATATGTACACACTATACACTGTCACACACTATATACATTTACCACCAACACATTCAGAACATCGCGAGTGTGAGCAGCCACACACAGACAGGACCTCCCTCACTCCAACATCTTACTCGCCAACATTGCTCCTCCCACCACACTGTTATTGTTTTTATTACACTATTTGCACATGTTATATATATACTTATCTACATGTTTTATTTACCAGAACTATGCAAGTAAGCCGTATTGTGTCCAAATAGTACAGTGGCCACCATACACTGCATGAGAAATCACACAGCAGATAACAGACGACGCTACGATTACGACGTCACCTCCCTCACCAAAATAGCTCCAATCAACATACTTCTGTTGCTGTTATTACACTATATATATACACACACACACTGTATATACCCATGTATGTGTGTGTTCCCCATAGCGAACCACGAAGCTAGTATGGCGAGCAAAACAAGAGTGGCTGCCACACAGTGAGGCTACCTCAATTCTCGCCCTTCCTCCCTCACCAAAATTCCTCCTTCCACAATACTACGCACAACGCTAATTATAACCACAATCCTGGTCACTAATTTCTGTAAAAGAATAATTGACCACAAGTTTATTTTGAAAAGGAACTTAAGAAGTCGTTTGAAGATTCCTAGATGGACGAAATAATGCTGTGGTGCTGTGGCTAGCGCTGTGAACATCATGAACAGCATTGAATCACTGATAATTGAACATTGTACCCAGTCATTATCACACTCAGGCTCTTCTATAATACTATCATGGCTAAATAATACAGGTTATATATATATTTTGACATTATTAGGCGATGCTGTGGTCACACGCTGAACAGCAGAGCTGTGCGCTCATGCTGCGAGCGCCAGCCTTGGTTGCTCACTCACTACTGAGGCTCTCAAACCCGGCAATGTGAACCATGATTTTTTTTAAAGATGGCGTCTGTTTACAAGAGCCCTGAGGAAGCTGATGTGAACCCCATGTAGCCGTGGGAGTTTTGAATGGAACGTGGAAAAATAAAAACACCCGGAGGCGCGTTGCGCACCCGAAGCCTGGGCCTGCAGGCGCGTTACGCAGTTAAAGGGTTAAGGTGCCCAAAGTTGCCCCCTAATTAAACCTGGACCACAGTCAACGCCTCACGCCACTTCAGCAGGCGGGTACGACAGAAGGCTTTCCCAAGCATCCTTTCCCAGGAAGGACAGAACCGAAGGACCTGCAGGGACACGGAACCAAACCCAGATCCACCTCATACGCAGAGGAGGGGAAAGGAAAACCCCCACTCCTTTTAACCCTTAAATTGCGCATCACATCATATGATGCTTTGCCCGACTTGCAGTAAATTGCGCATCGCATCATATGATGCTTTGCCCGACTTACAGTAAATTCCGCATCGCATCATATGATGCTTTGGAGTACTACGCAAGATTTAAACGGCCTGTGGATACACGGGGTTCACCACACCTTCATCAGGGCTCTTGTAAACAGATGCCATTTTTTTTTTAAATCATGGGCCAAATTCCCGGGTGTTAGGGGCCTCAGTATTGACTGAGCCACCAAGCCTGACGCACGCATCATGAGCTCACAGCACTGCTGTTCAGCTTGTGACCACAGCATCACCTAAAAATGCCATAATATACTTGTTCATGCTGTTATGTAGCGATGATATTGTTACAGAAGACCCCTGACTGTGATAAAACTGACCAGAGTTCTGATAATAGCAGGATTGTGGTGATATTTAGCGCTGTGCGCCATGGAGGGAGGAGTAATGCTGTGGGAGGGAGGAAGGTGGCGTTGTCTTTTGAGTGTGTGTGGCCACCTTTTATTGACTGCACTCACCACACCAGCTTAGTGGTTCGCTATGGTGAATACAAATGTAGATACTTATATATAACGTGTGTATAGAGGGTATAAACAGCAGGAGGAATAGGTTGGGAGCCTCCATTTTGGTGAGGGTGGTAGCGTCGTCTGCATGACTTATGTTGTTTTCTGGTGACCACTATGGTCTTTGGGCACCATACCAGTTTACTTGTACAAGTATGGTGAATAAAACAGGTAGATACTTATATATAATATATATAATAATTATATATAAGGGGAGCCGGTCGGCCGAGCGGACAGCACGCTGGACTTGTGATCCTGTGGTCCAGGGTTCGATCCCGGGCGCTGGCGAGAAACAATGGGCAGAGTTTCTTTCACCCTATGACCCTGTTACCTAGCAGTAAATAGGTACCTGTGAGTTAGTCAGCTGTCACGGGCTGCTTCCTGGGGGTGGAGGCCTGGTCGAGGACCGGGCCGCGGGGACACTAAAAAGCCCCGAAATCAACTGAAGATAACCTCAAGAAGCTACAAGCAATAATTATTGGGACCGTCTCAAAACTCTAAAAATGTACTCTCAAAAGGAGATGAGAAACATATCAGTAATATATTTAAGATACTGGAGGACCAGGTCCTAAATTTGCACAGTAGAATAACAACATACTGGAGTGAAAGGTATGGAAGGAAATGCAGAATAGAACCAGTGAGGAGTAGAGGTGCCATAGGCACAATCAGAGAGCACTGTGTTAACATCAGAGGTTCATGGCTGTTCAACACCCAACTAGCAAGCATTAGAAATATTGCCGGAACGAAGGAGGATGTATTCAAGAGACACTTGGACAGGTTCTTGCAAGAAGTGGCGAACCAACCAGGCTGTAGTGGATATGTGGGCCTGCAGGCCACTCCAAGTAACAGGAAATTGGACGAAGTTATCACAAGCCGAGCCTGGCCTGAGGCCAGGCTCGGGAAGTACAGTATCCACTCAATTTAACGGCCTCTTTTATACCGATCTGCCAGTAATAACGACCAGTTTGGGAGACCGGTATTTAGAGCCTCATATAACGGTCTGGCGGTCGATATTACCAAAGGTCGGTATTGGGTTTGTCTTGGCATCAGAGCGTCCTCACATGGCAAGCAGGCCGCCTACCCCTTTCATCCCATCCCTCACCCTCACTGAACCTCTCCCCCCACACCCTCACTTTCTACCCCCCCCCCCCCCCCCAAGACCCTTCTGGGAAATGGCTCAGTAGACTGCCAGCCAGCCAGAAACAGCCTGGAGAATCTCCATCTAATACAATAAAGCATTCATGAAACAAGTATTTTATAACTTTTTATTATCCTAATATTATTACTAAATAAAATCTGTAACCAAAAATATATATAATGTGCATCCAGAATTTAATTAAGAAACATCTGGTTAACTGGGTCAAGTACTGTATGCTAGACTTATCAGCGAGCCAGTCCCTCCCCCCCCCCCCATACATCCCATACACACGCTCTGTCTCTGCTTCACCTCAACAGCCATTGCTCCATCTCTCTCTCCCTCCCTCCATCCAACCATCACTCCCTCCCTGCCTCCCTCCTTCCCTCCCTCCCTCCTTCCCAGTTCCCTCCCTCCCGCCATCTCTCCCCTCCATCCCTCCTTCCCTTCCTCCATCCATCCCTCCCTCCCACCATCCCTTCTTCCCTCCCTCCCTCCATCTCTCCCTCCCTTCTTCCTTCCCTCGATCCCTCCCCTCCTCCCTCCATCTCTCCCCTCCATCCCTCCCTCCCTTCCTTCCTTCCTTCCTTCCTTCCTTCCTTCCTTCCTTCCTCCCTCCCTCCCTCCCTCCCTCCCTCCCTCCCTCCCTCCCTCCCTCCCTCCCTCCCTCCCTCCCTCCCTCCCTCCCTCCCTCCCTCCCTCCCTCCCTCCCTCCCTCCCTCCCTCCCTCCCTCCCTCCCTCCCTCCCTCCCTCCCTCCCTCCCTCCCTCCCTCCCTCCCTCCCTCCCTCCCTCCCTCCCTCCCTCCCTCCCTCCCTCCCTCCCTCCCTCCCTCCCTCCCTCCCTCCCTCCCTCCCTCCCTCCCTCCCTCCCTCCCTCCCTCCCTCCCTCCCTCCCTCCCTCCCTCCCTCCCTCCCTCCCTCCCTCCCTCCCTCCTTCCTTCCTCCCCTCCCCTCTCCTTTCCTCCCCTCTCCTTTCCTCCCCTCTCTTTTCCTCCCCTCTCCTTTCCTCCCCTCTCCTTTCCTCCCCTCTCCTTTCCTCCCCTCTCCTTTCCTCCCCTCTCCTTTCCTCCCCTCTCCTTTCCTCCCCTCTCCTTTCCTCCCTTCCCTTCCCTTTCCTCCCTTCCCTTCCCTCCCGCCCGCCCTCCCTCCCTCCCTCCCTCCCTCCCTCCCTCCCTCCCTCCCTCCCTCCCTCCATCTATTCAACCATTCCTCCCTCCCTCCTTCCCTCCATCCATTCAACCATCCCTCTCTCCCTCCTTCCCTCCATCTCTCCCTCCCCTCCCTCCCTCCTTCCTTCCATCCAAACATCTGGTTAACTGGGTCAAGTGTGTTAGGCGTATCAGCGAGCCGGTCCCTTCCCCACCACCGACACCCCCCTCCCCAATACTTCCCATCACACGCTCTCTCTGCTTCACCTCAACAACCATAGCTCTATCCCTCTCTCCATCAATCCATTCATCCATCCCTCCATCCATCTCCATCCTACCATCCTCTCCCTCCCTGCCTACCACCCAGCCTCTGCCTGCCTGCCTCCCTACCGAGCTCTGCCTGCCTGCCTGCCTCCCTCCTTGCCTCTCCCTCCGTGCCTACCACCCAGCCTCTGCCTGCCTGCCTCCCTCCCTCCCTGCTTAGCACTCAGCCTCTGCCTGCCTCCCTCCCTGCCTCTCCCTCCATGCCTACCACCCAGCCTCTGCCTGCCTGCCTCCCTCCCAAGCTCTGCCTGCCTCCCTCCCAAGCTCTGCCTGCCTCCCTCCCAAGCTCTGCCTGCCTCCCTCCCAAGCTCTGCCTGCTTCCCTCCCAAGCTCTGCCTGCCTGCCTCCCTGCCTACCTCCCAGCCTCTCCCTGCCTGCCTGCCTGCCTATATTTCAGCCTCTCCATCCCTCCCTGCCTGCCCATCCACCCACCAGTCAGCCGTCACTGACACAACGAGTGCATTTGGAGCCAACATGGTGCACGGATGTTCCTTGATTGTGCAGATATATCCAACAAAGTCACAGAACGAATACACCAGCCTCATCACAAAACAATGTGCCGTGAATCTGTGACGTCACAGGGTAGAAGGCACTAGAATGGTGGACCCAGTGGCTGTCTGTATAAAATATATCTTACCTGAATGTTACTTGAAAAATTACCGACACATAACTTCGGAAATACCGGAGCTCCGGAAATAACAACCAGGGTACAGCTCTATATAGGCCGTTAAATCAAGTGGATATTGTACCATAGAAGAACTCCCGAAACATTCTCCAGGTAAAAACAATGAACAGTCCGCTATCCAGGATGACTCTAGAACCTCACAAAGTACCCAATAACGGGAAGAAGACCCGAACTCAAAAGAGATCGGACCCATCACCAAGACGTAAACTGGGTCACGCAGGATTTAAGTACCGAGGGCATCCTAAATCTCCGTAAGGGAAACACGAGAGGAAGGAAACCTCCAGAAAGATCAATCCGGGAAGCCCAAAGGCACCTGGAAAAGAAAACAACTTATCCTGTAAAAGCAGACCCTGTACAGAGGGCATAAGAGCCCAAGCAGAATCAAAAGGAGCCAAGAGCTCCACTCGGATTCATCCAAAGCCCCAGGAACCATTGACAAAAGCCCCGGTGCAGAGCCCTCATCTATGCTTACTGCCTAAGAAGAAAAGGCTGAGTGCAGGGAAAAGGCCTTGAAAAAGAAAGTTTGCACTTACAAAATGCAAACTTTTGTAAATCTTTTGTAAAAACCTCAAATTTGTAAATCTTTTGTAAAAACCTCAAATTTGTAAATCTTTTGTAAAAACCTCATATTTGCATAAGGCAAGAGCAGGCATGGAAGAGGTATTCATTGTACATCCGGAAGCAGGCAGGTAGATGGGGAATGGATGGGTAGGTAGATGAATTGATGGCTGACGAACAGGCGGGTAGGAAGGATGTGCGGGCAGGCAGACAGGTGGGTGGGGTGGGGGTGAATGGATGGACTGTTGGCTGACTGACAGGTGGGCAGAGTGGATGGATGGGAAGGTGGATGGATGGACTTTTTGCTGACGGGCAGGCGGGTAGGAAGGGTGTGCGGGCAAGGTGGATTGATGGATTCGTGGCTGGCAGGTGGGCAGGCAGGGTGGGTGGGCAGGCAGGGTGCATGAACAGGCAGGGTGGATGGACAGGCAGGGTGGATGGACAGGCAGAGTGGGTGGGCTGGACAGGGCTTATAGGTCACAACCAATCCATCCCTCAGCGATGGGATGCAGCGACAGTGAAACCTGTGAAGGGAAAAATGTAATCGCTGTCTGGGTTTATACCTGATCAACCAGGCTGTAATTCGTATTTCAGGCTGCGAGCAGCCGCATCGAACAGCCTGGTTCATCAGACCAGCTACCAGGAGGCCTGCTCAGAGACCGGGCCATGAGGACATTGATCCTCAGAATCTTCAACAGGTAGGTAGGTAGACCCTTTTGAGGTATTTTGGCAGATATCTGTGCTGATATCTGCAGCCTGATCTTTGGGTTTGTCTATAGTTTTTACAGTAATTTAGCAAATTAAATATATTTTAATTTTAATTTCACATATATTAAATACAGATAGGGTGTACCTGCACGTCTGACTGCGTCTAAGCATGTATTCATGGCTTAACTGATCAGCATCCTCGACATCATCAAGTACAGGTTCTGGTGTCCCTAAAAAAATAAAAAATAAATAAATAAATGTGCAGACCCTGATACATATTCATTATTTTGACATTTCTTAAAACAAGGTTAAAACACTAATAAAACCAACATTAAATGTAATGACAGGCCATTTTCTTGGTAGAGCCCCGGAGGTCCCCCTGGAGCTATTGGACTGATATTAGTACGGGGACTTCAGTCATATGCAGTTCTCATGCCTACCATGGACCACTAGGAAGAACATAGTTTCTTTAGAGAGGTGAAGGGAGCAATGGCCTATGAAACCTACATGTATGAAAGTATTCATGTCTGCCATCGACCGGGGTTTAGTACCCAAAAAGGCAAGTGCTTCAAAATAGACCCCCACCTGGTAGAAATATTGTAAGCTATTGCCAAGCCGGCAGCCAGACCGTTAGTTAGGAGGCTGAAAACAAACACAACCCGCCGACTGGGAAGAGGAAGGGTGCCAGGGAGCCTCCGGGGTTCTACCCAGAAAATGGCGTTTCATTACATTCAACGCTGGTTTTCCATGGGGAAACCCCGTTGGCTCCCTGCAAGTAACTACCTGAAGAGAAAAGGATATGGACTTACCCAGGCTGCACCGCACAACTCATAATGAAGACAAGACAACTGGCTGCAACCGCCGACCCAAGGCAACAGGACCGCTGAGCGCCCAGCACATTAACAAGATATCGGGCAGCCAGAACCCTGTTCGATCTCCAAAACTCCTGTGCCCGAAAATAGCCCAAAGCATATTGCCAAACACAGCAGCCAATGCTGTGAACATACGAATATCCTGGGTGCGAGGGTGGACCGTAAGCTGGCTAGACTTGATAACCCTGTAGACGACCTGAGAGACCCGAGCCCTGGAACAGGGAACAAGAGAAACAGGGTCAACCCAAAGCGCGTCCCCGGACACAGAAGCCGAGGCATGCAGGTAACAGTGTAAAGCCGCATCCAAAGAAAAAACCAGCGTTGAATGTAATGAAACAC
The DNA here is from genome assembly GCF_040958095.1 of Procambarus clarkii. Lineage (NCBI taxonomy): Eukaryota > Metazoa > Arthropoda > Malacostraca > Decapoda > Cambaridae > Procambarus > Procambarus clarkii. The sequence goes on from NW_027189140.1 coordinate 1,665,808, forward strand.
CATTTTCTGGGTAAGCTCCAGAGGCTCCCTGGAGCTTATCGGGCTAATGTATGTTATGTTAGACCAGGACATTAGCTATGGAGTTCAGACCTACCAGGGACCAGCGCCAGAACCTGGCCCCTTCAGAGAGGTTTCAGGGAGCAATGGCCCTGGAAAACCCCATATGGTTGGGGTTTTCCTTATCTACCATCGACCAGGGTTAGGCACCCAGAGAGGTAGGCGTAACAAAACAAACCCCACATGGTAAGAAACTACAACAAAAAAACGAACAGAGGTAGAAAACTCCCTACAATCCCAAGGAAAACAATCAAACAATCAATTTACTGCCGCGCCGGTCGTCCGCACAGCCCTCCCCTCCCCGGGAGGGGGAGGGGGGGGGCCCCGGACCTCACCACGCCGGCTGCCGTCAGTTCGGAAACTAGGTTTCAACCAACGCGAAAAATCCCGCCGACCGGATGGGAGGGAGGGTAGCCAGGGAGCCTCCGGGGCTCACCCAGAAAATGGCGTTTCATTACATTCAATGCTGGTTTTCAGTGGGGAGCCCCTACGGCTCCCTGGAGTTACATACGCAAAGAGAAGGAAAAAAGGGGACTTACCCGGGAGCCGGCGGCCACAAACTCCTCAACGCGAAGTCGAGACAACTGGCTGCAACCTGCGACCCAAAGCAACACAAGAACGCCAAGGAGCAGGGACGTTCACCAAATAACGGGCGCCCAGGACCCTGTTCGACTTCCAAAATCCACGCGCCCGAATATGTGCCCAAGACATATTACCAAACACTGCAGCCAAAGCTGCAAACTTCCAAATGTCATGGGCGTGAGGATAGACCGCAGGCTGGCTAGACTTAATAACCCTGCGGACATCCTGGGAGACCCGAGCCCTGGAACAGGGAACGAGGGAAACTGGATCAACCCAAAGCGCATCCCCAGCCACCCCGGCTGAATCGCGCAGGTAACGGCGAAGTGCTGCAACTGGACACAACACATGATGCACCCCCGGCCGAACCAACCAAGCATCAATGACCCTCGGACCCCTCTGGAAAGCAGTCATCTCGTTCTTCACCAGAAAAGATGGAAAAGGCTGCAAACGGACAAACCTACCCCCAGGACCAAAAGAGAAGAAACCCCTGCACCAGAGGAGAGCATGAAGCTCCCCCATCTGGCCCCCAGAGGCCAATGGCAACTACAACAAAGCCTTGGAAAAACAATCCGGAACCGAAGGGGCCACCACAAACCGAGGAGAGGAAAGATAGGAGAGCACCCTGTCCAAGGACCAGGACGGCTCAGGAGGCGCATGAGCAGGCCGGAGGTGAAAGATAGCACGGGAAAGCTTACGAAACGGGGCAGACGTGACGTCCACCTCAAAAGCTAGCTTGAGCGGCTCCGCCAGCGCCGCAGGATACGAGGCGACAGTATTAGGCATCAAATGACGGTTCTGAAAAAGCCAAGAAAGAAAGGACAAGACAACCTACGAAGAGCCAGAAAATGGCGAAAAGAACACCAGGAAACTTCATACTGTCGCCGAGACGAAGCTCTCAGGTTGGACACCATCAACGAAGCCACCTGATCACCATAGAATCGGTGATACACCCGCGTCAAAAAGACCAGACACGAAGAGCAGAGGAGAAGGTCAAACCAGCTCCGTACCGGATCGGACCGACCTGCTGAAAGAGGCGGAGCCGCGGGAAACGTCCCGGGTTCGGGCACCAAGCCAATAGCACCGGAAACCAAGGCTGGGCCGGCCACCAAGGGGCCACAAGGACTACTCTCCCTGGGAAGGTCTCCAACCGAACCAGAACCCAAAGCAACAGCTGAACTGGAGGAAAGAGGTACAGGTTACCCCACCTCGACCAGTCCTGCCGAAAGGCATCCACCGCGAACGCTTCGCAGTTGGGGAAGGGCGTCACATATATTGGGAGACGCCGAAACCACGCCGACGCGAAGAGGTCCACATCTGGGAGACCGTATGTCTGGCAGATCCAACGAAACGAGTCGTCGTCAACCGTCCACTCCGTGGACAGGGGATGGAAGCGAGACAGACCGTCCGCCAGAACGTTGGACACTCCCCAGACATGAACCGCATGGAGAGCCAAACCCCGAGAATCCAGCAGACGAACCACTCGAAGGGACCAACCCCAAAGAGCCAAGGACCGAAGAGAACCCCTGCGGTTCAGGCAATGAATCACTGGAGAACAGTCCAAATGGAGGCGAATGGTCGGTCCTCGAGCGACCCGAATCCTCCGAAGCACGAACCAGACAGCCGCGAACTCCAGAACCGTGCTGTGAGCCCGATGAAAGGACAGACCCCACCGTCCCTGGCCTGCCTAGTGAGCACTAGTCAACGAAGCCCCAGCCAAGAGACGACGAGTCCGTGAACACATCTAGCGAAGGCTCGGGAAGGCACCAAGGCACCGAACCCCAAGAACCCCAAAGAGGAAGCCGGTGACGCAGCAACCAACACAAGACCCCCAGAGGACGAACCCAACGATTGTGAGAGAGGCAGAAAGGACGTCCCCGAAGGAACCAAAACAGACGCCAAAGCCAAACCTGACCCGGCGGGTAGACTAGCACGGCGAACACGGCGGTAGACTAGCACGGTAGACTGGCTGGGCGACCTGGCCCAGCCAGGCTCGAACCTGGGACGGAACCAGATGGGACTTCCTCCAGTTCACCAGGAACTCGAACCTGGCGAGCTGGGAAAGAACCATATCCCTGGCGAGCAGAAAAGCCGACCGACTGGGAGCCCACACCAGCCAGTCGTCGAGGTAGGCCAAAACCCAAATCCCTAGAAGACGCAGACGGGTCACCACAACCCGGGTCAGACGCGTGAAAACGCGAGGTGCCAGATTCAAGCCAAAAGGTAGGCATTGAAAACGGTAAGCGTAACGCCCCATCACAAAACCTAACCAGTCCCTGAACCCCGGATGAATAGGAACGTGCCAATAGGCGTCCTTGAGGTCCAGGGACACCATCCAGGCCCCCGGCTCCAACAGAAGCCGAACCTGAGACAGAGTAGTCATCCGAAAGGAGGGGCAAGGAATCCAGGGGTTCAACGGAACAAGTCCAGAATGAACCTCAGATCCGCACAGTCCCGTTTCGGCACTGGAAACAGACGGGAAACTCACCTGAGGGATGTAGTCGTTTCGACCACGCCCAATCGCACCCACTCCAAGACAACTTGACGAAGCGCAGGAGTAGAAACATGCCCTGTTAGCCCCGAACCCCCCAAAGGAGGACGAGTCGCCCAACGCCACCGCAGGCCGGATGACACGACCGAAAAGGCCCACAAATTGTGGGGCCAAGCGTGGGCAAACAGAGCGAGCCTCCTTCTTATTGCCCCGTCAACGGGGCAAACAGCGAAAGGGCCGACGCCCCTTACAAGAACCCAACCGTTGAACAGGGCGATCACTGCGCCGACCAGACGACGCTGGCCCCGAAGGAAACAAAGGCTCAGAAACTGGCACCAATGGCCCACATCGACCAGCGGAACCCGTAACCTGGAACCCTAGCATGACCCCTCCGAAACTGCCGAGAACGACCGTTTTGGAGAATCAACAAGTCCGCCATAGGACGACAACTAGACGTAGCTGCATGCAGAAACTAAGAGACCGCAGTCTCTGCAAACAGCAACAGACAAAACGGAGACGAAAACCTAAGAGCCAGGGCCCAAGTGGATTCCAAAGAGAGGGCGAGCACCGCCTGACGGCACGCGAGGCGAGAAGCATAAAAGAGAGACACCGCTTCCTACAGGATGGGTGCAAAGAGCTTCAACAGTGCAGCCGACACCCTAGCTGCAGAAGTCAGCGCCCCAGACGAAGGCCCTTCACTCAACACTCCTACATCCTCATCAAGCCAAGCAGAAGACAGCTCAAGAAGGGAAAAATTAACACAAGACCGAAGTCAAATGCCCACGGGAGCGTGACTCATCCGCAACCAACGAAGCCGAAAGCTGAGGAACTTCCAAGTGAAGCTGGAAAAGGCCAACATCCCGAGAAAGGACAGGAGCGAACAAGCACGCATTAAGGTGCTCAAACTCGCCCCCCAGGTAAACCTGCATAAATGTAGAAGATTCCCGCCAATCAAGCGTGCGGGTTCGACAGAACCCATGCCACGCCCCCAACAAAAAGAAGGGGCAGTTTGCAAGCCAGGAAGACTCCGGACCTCCAAACGCACTCAAAAATGGGAAGAGGAACCGAACTCAAACGAGGACGGATCCATAGCAGAGGCATAACCCGGGTCTCGCAAGAGGTACGCAGCAAGAGCTTCCCGAGCCATCTTCGCGGAAATACGGGAAGTAGAAAACCTCTGCAAAAACGGATCTGAGGTACCCAAAGGCGCCCGGAACCGAACCTGGGGAGGAGCCGAACCCAAATCATACTCATACAGGGAAGGGGGGTAAGAAAATCCCTCCCCATGCAACAATAAGCCCCGCGAGGAAGGCAAAAGCACCCAAGCGGGGTCACAGGGGGCCCAAGGCTCCCAGGATCCCCCACGTCGGGACCTTGGCAGAGCCGTCCTTCAAACCCTCTACCCCTGAAGAAAAGGCAGAGTCCAAGGGAAAGGCAGACAAGAAGGGGGTCTGCTGGTGGGACCCAGAAGCCTCGGCAGGAGGAACCGGCTCAAATGCCCCCGTCCCCGACCCAGATGGGGCAACCCCCGAGGCAGCCCGAATCTCATTACCAACTAAACCCTGTGCCAAGGCCGAAACCCTCAGACGTTTTGGAGCCGGACACAGAGGGGGGAGGTGCAGGAATAACCACAGGGGAAGGACCGGGGGGTGCGGCAAGAGCCAAAGCCAGAGCGACTAACACCCCCAGGTCAGGGGTACCTAAAACCAAAACGGGGCAGCCTCGGGGCATCCGGGAGGGAAACCAACCTAGCGCGTTGCAATAACCTAAACCTAACATGCAACGCTGATGCTGCCTGTACCCTAACAGGAACATCCTCAGAGTAAAACTGGAGCACAAGCAGAGAACATGACTCGCAAGACTCCGGGTCAAAGGTGTCATTGACCCAACAGGCAGCATGACGGAGGCAAAACAGGTGACTGTCAGCTTGAGACAAGGGCACACTGCAACCTTCAAACCCGCACAAGGCAGGTTGGAACTTGGGAGACGCATCCATGGGTCCCCGAACCCCGACGGGTTTCCAGGGCCCGTAGGGTAACAACTACAGGAAGCCCGGGCAAGGTGTTGCTAACCGGTTAAGAAACCCAAACAAAACAAGGGGTAAATGATAATACTGAAAACCCCTGGGACGTGTACAAGCACGGGGGCCTAGCAGAGGGCCACCAAAACAATACCAGGGGAACTATAGACCCACGAGGCAGAACCTCCACCAGGCAAACAAAAACAAAAAAGAAAAACCCCGCAAAAGTACACCATCCCCAGAGGCAACAGGAACCGGTTCCGCTTAGGTGGCAGGCCGCGCAACACATTGACACCCTAACCAGCACAATACCACTCCCTACCCAAGGCCAAACAAGGGCCCCAAGCCCAAGCTGGCCCCAAGGGCGAGGCAAATGCCGAGCAGCAAGAACCTCTACAGGAGCGGTTTCCCAAACGACCCAGAGAAGATAACCCTAACACGCAAGGGCAGTACTCACAGGGCGCCTAGGGAAGGAAGCCCCTAAGCGCATGCAGCCCCGGCACTGATGAAGTACTCCTGGCCACCGCACACCACACAAAAACAGCAGAGAACGCAACACGAGGCAAACACCGCCCAGGAATTTAAGGCCAGAGAAGCGTCTATCCCGGTTGACACTGGCTTGCGAACTGAAGGCAGCCGGTGTGGTGAGGTCCGGGGCCCCCCCCTCCCCCTCCCGGGGAGGGGAGGGCTGTGCGGACGACCGGTGCGGCAGTAAATTGATTGATTGATTGTTTTCCTTGGGATTGTAGGGAGTTTTCTACCTCTGTTTTTTTGTTGTAGTTTCTTACCATGTGGGGTTTGTTTTGTTACGCCTACCTTTCTGGGCGCCTAACCCCGGTCAATGGCAGATAAGGAAAACCCCCAACCATATGGGGTTTTCCAGGGCCATTGCTCCCTGAAACCTCTCTGAAGGGGCCAGATTCTGGCGCTGGTCCCTGGTAGGTCTGAACTCTATAGCTAATGTCCCGGTCTAACATAACATACATTCGCCTGATGAACTTCAGGGAGCCGTAGGGGCTCCCCACAGAAAACTTGATGCACCCCTATCCTGACCAACCAAGTATCAATATCCCACGGACACCTTGGGAAGACCACCGTCTCGTTCTTCGCCAAAAAAGGAGACAGCTGCAAACAAACAAAACGTCCACTCGGACCAGAAGAGCAAAAGCCTCTGTGCCGGAGGAGAGCATGAAGCTCCCTAACCCAACCCCCAGAAGCCAAAATCCCACAAGAACAAAGCTTTCTGGAAACAGTCTTGGACCGAAGGGGCCACCATAAACTGAGGGGAAGACAGAAAGGAGAGCACCTGGTCCAAAGACCAGGATGGCTCAGGCAGCACATGAGCAGGCCGGAGGTGGAAAAACGCAGGAGAAAGCTTACGGAACGGAGCAGAGCAGAAGTGACATCCACCCTGAATGCAAGCAAGAGCCACTCCACCAGCACCACATGATAAGAGGCAACAGTATTCGGCATAAGATGCCAGTCCTGAGAAAGCCAAGAAAGGATAAAACAACACAAACAGAAATTGAAGACAACCTATAAAGAGAAAGGAAATGGCAAAAGGAACGCCAAGAGACTTCATACTGTCACCGAGAAGAAAACCGCAGATGGGCCACCATTACAGAAGCCACCTGATCACCATATAAGTAATTACCTAACTGTAATTACCTACGTGTAGTTACAGGATGAGAGCTATGATTGTGGTGTCCCGTCTTCCCAGCTTCCTGTCATATAATGCATTGAAATTACTGACGGTTTTGACATCCACCACCTTCTCACTTAATTTGTTCCAACCGTCTACCACTCTGTATACAAAAGTGAATTTTCTTATAATTCTCCGGCAGCTTTGTTTCGGTAGTTTAACTCTATGACCTTGTTCTTGAAGTTCTGGGTCTCGGGAATTCTTCCTTATCAATTTTATCGATTCCTGTTCCTATTTTGTACATAGTGATCATATCACCTCTTTTTCTTCTATCTTCTAGTTTTTGCATATTTGATGCCTCTAACCTCTCCTCGTAGCTCTTGTCCTTCAGCTCTGGGAGCCATTTAGTGGCATGTCTTTGCACCTTTTCCAGTTTGTTGATATGCTTCTTAAGATATGGGCACCACACAACCGCTGCATATTCTAGCTTTGGTCTAACAAAAGTTGTTAACAATTTCTTCAGTGTTTCACCATCCATGTATTTAAAAGACATTCTGAAGTTAGAAAGTTAGCATATGCTCCTCGCACAATGTTCTTAATGTGGTTCTCAGGTGTCAGTTTTCAATCTAGAACCACCCTAAGATCCCTTTCTTTGTCAGAATTCTTTAAAGATTTCTCAAATAATTTATAGGTTGTGTGGGGTCTATGTTCTCCTATTCCACATTACATAACATGGAATTTATTCACATTAAATTCCATTTGCCAAGTGGTACTCCATATACTTATTTTGTCCAGGTCTTCTTGAAGGGCATGACAATCATCTAGGTTTCTTATCCTTCCTATTATCTTAGCATCATCAGCAAACATGTTCATATAATTCTGTATTCCATCTGGTAGATCGTTTATGTAGACAATGAACATTAGCGGTGCAAGAACTGAACCCTGTGGTACACCACTTGTGACATTTCTCCAGTCGGATACATTGCCTCTGATTATGGCCCTTATCTTTTTATCAGTTAGGAAATTTTTCATCCATGTTAGAAGCCTACCTGTCACCCCTCCAATATATTCCAGTTTCCAGAACAACCTCTTATGTGTGGAACTCTGTCAGAGAGTTACTAGGGTCACTTTTCTCACCTTTTTTAGGTCCAGATAGATGCAGTCAACCCAACCATCTCTTTCCTGTAAAATTTCTGTGGCTCGATCATAGAAACTTGAGTAAATTCGTTCCACAGGATCTTCCAGATTGAAAAACATACTGTCTGTCTGATATTATATTGTTTTTCCTCCAGGTGTTCTACCCATTTAGTTTTAATTATTTTTTCCAATATTTTGACTATTACACCTGTCAATGATACAGGTCTATAACTGAGGGAGTCTTCCCTACTGCCACTTTTGTAGATTGGAACTATGTTAGCTTTTTTCCACACATCAGCTACAACTCCTGTAAACAGGGATGGCTGAAAAATCAGCTGAAGTGGCATTCTGAGCTCAGGTGCACATTCTCTCAGAACCCATGGTGAAACTCCATCTGGACCAACTGCTTTGTTCTTACTTAGCTCCTTGAGCACTTTTCCACTTCGTCTCTAGACACCTCTATGTGCTCTATGTTGTTCTCTGGAATTCTTATTGTGTCTGGTTCCCTGAACATTTCATTTTGTACAAACACACTTGGAATTTTTCCTGTAATGTTTCACATTTCACACATTTCCTTTACATTTTCCGTGAATCTGTTTCCCATTTTCAACCTCTGAATATTATCTTTTACCTGTAATTTGTTGTTTATGAATTTATAGAATAGACCTGGTTCTGTTTTACATTTGTCCGCAATCCCTTTTTCAAAATTTCTTTCTGCCTCTCTCCTCACTGCCGTGTAATTGTTTCTCGCATCTTTGTATCGCTGGTATGTTTGGGGGTTTGGCCTCTTCCTATATTGATTCCATTTTTGTGTCTTTTGGTCTCTGGCCCTCTCCCAATTTCTATAGAACCAATCCTGTTTATCCTGTTTCTTAGTTCTGCATCTCTACTTTGGTGTAAATTTTTTGTGCCTTTATCATATATTTCACAAAACTTGACATACATCTCATTTACTTCATATCGTAACACCAAGTCTTTCCAGTCAAATTCCTTAAAGAAATGTCTGAGTCCTCCATAATGACCTCTCCTTAAATCAGGCTTTTCAACTGCTTCAACCTCATTTTCTTCCAGATTATAATGCATTGCATATTTTATTCCCAAAAAAACATGGTCACTTTTACCCAAGGGAAGGAGGTACTGAATGTCAAATATCTCTTCCTCTTTCCTGGTAAATATCAAATCCAGCATGGAGAGAACATGTTAAAACGTGAAATTTTCCAGGATGAGGTTTTACGAATCTACAAGTCCAAAAATCTTCCGTTCTAGCTTCATTTGCCTCCCAGTCTATGGATTTCAAGATGAAGTTGCTGACTGCCAACAGTCGTGATCTATCTTTATCAGCTCTCGCTATAATTTCTCTCATTATTGTTGTAAGACCCTCTCGTTTATTATCTAGCTCCTCCTTTGTCCATGTGTTGCTTGGTGGTGGACTATATGCATATATGATCGTTAGTTTATCATCCTGATTGCATATCTCTAGTGCTATTATCTCAACTTCTCGTGATTGGCAATTATTATTTCGTTTACCTTTAGGTGTTCTTTCACCAGCACAGCAACGCCACCGCCTTTCTTAATTTTTCTGTTACGTCTGCAAACCGAGTAGCCTCTTGGGAATATGACTTCATTTAACACTATCGCGCGCGCCACGAGGAGCGCCGCAGACTTTGACGTCATGGGGCCAATGGTGAGAGCGAGTGTGCGGCGACGCCTAAATGTGTATACTCGTTTCAGTTTTCTCATTTTAATTCTCGTGCTACGTCGTTCGTTGGGGTATCATTGTGTTCGCAATTAAATTCCCTGCAGATGTATATGAATATCATGTACAAAAGCTTGGCGTGCCTCCCCACAGGAAAGCCTAAAGTTACCTGTAAACGAGCACCAATTTGTATACTGCAACCTAATGTTTATATTTGTTCAGTTTGATAACATCAATTTTCGTGTTACGTCTTTCATTTTGGTATCAAATTGTTAGCAATAAAAAGGGGCGTATTTTAAAACTAGTCCCATAATAATAGAGCAATAACTGGAATTTTAACAAATATTTTAATTCTGGAAGCTCATCATCACAAATTATTTATATCTTCCCAGTGTTCTGACATAAATGTTTGTGTTACATCTTTCATTTTGGTATCAAATTGTTTGCAACATCAAGGCGTGCATTTTAAAACTAGTCCCAACAAAATAGCACAATAAATAGAATTTTAACATATATTTTAAAATTTTGACCAAAAGCCTATTTAAAATTATATAAGTGTTCGGACATCAAATTTCATGTACATCTTTCATTTTGGTATCAAATTGTGCGCATTCTAAAGGCGCTTAATAGAAACTATTCCGAGGTCGATCGGATAAAAAATGAATTTTATATAAATATTTTTGTAGTGGATGCGAGTCCTGTCCAAAGCTAGCACTCAGGAGGAAAAAAAACCAGGGTTGAATGTAATGAAACGCCATTTTCTGGGTGAGCCCCGGAGGCTCCCCGGAGTTTTACCAGGCGGATATGCTAATGTCAGATTTTGGCATCAGTCATGTGTATGGAGTTCTAGGGCCTACCGGGGACCATGGCCAGAACCTGGCCCCCTTCAGAGAGGCAAGGGGAGCAATGGCCTATAGAAACCCCCGTGTGGTTGGAAGCATTCTATGTCTGCCATTGACCGGGTCAAGCACCCAGAAAGGTAAATATTCCAAAACAAACCCCTATTCTGGTAAAAATTGCTACCTAAAGCCGAACTAGTGGATAGAACTCTTCAACGGAAAACAAGCAAACTAGCATGATGTCACACGTCACCACGCCGCTGTCTGCGCAGTTTCCCCCTCCCCAGGAGGGGGAAAGGGGAGTCCCAGACCTCCCACGCAGGGTATCCACCCATCAGTTCTGAGGCTGGATGTCAAAACACGCAAAAAACTGCCGACCGGAGGGAGAGAGGGTTGCCGGGGAGCCTCTGGGTCTCACCCAGAAAATGGCGTTTCATTACATTCAATGCTGGTTTTCTGGGGGGAGCCCCGTCGGCTCTTCAGAGCTAACTACCCACAGAGAAAGTTCAAAGGGACGAAACCGGGAGGTGGACACCACGCACCCCCCACGGAAGCGAGACAACCGACAGCAAACTCCAACCCAAGGCGCCACAGCCCCGAAAAGTCCCGGGAACAACACGAAAACAACGAGCAGCAATGCCTCTGTACGAACACCAAAGATACATGCCCGAAAGACCGCAAGGATACTTCGCCCAGACGGCAGCGAGAGCAGCGAAGCCACGAACACCACGGGCATGAGGGAAGAACACAGGCAGCTTAGCCGCAAGAACACGGCTGACAACCCGGGACACCAGCACCCGCGAACCGGGAAGAACAGAACCGGATCACCGCAAAATGCGCTCCGGGACACAGACGCCGTGGCACGCAAACAACAGCGGAAAGCCGCCACTGAACACAAAACACGACACACCCCCGGCCTGACCAACGAAACACCAACAAACCATGGACCCCTCCAGAACACAGCAGCCCCACCCCGCGCCAGAAAAGATGGAGACTGCTGCCACCGAACAACCAAAACTCTAAAACCGAAGGAGCAAGAAAACTCAGCGACCCAACCCCCAGAGGCAAATGCCAAAAGGAAAAAGAGCCGACGAAAAAACAAACCGGAACTGAAGGGGCACTACCAACCGAGGAGAAGACAGAGCACGCTGACCAGAGACCAGGATGGTGCAAGCGGCGCATGAACACGCTGGAGGTGAAACGACGCACGAGACAGCTTACCAACGGTGCAGAAGCAACACCAAGACCGAAAGCAAGCTGAAGCGGCTCCGCCAGCGCCGCACGAAAAGAGGCGACAGTATGTGGCAAGACGACAGCCCCCAACCCCCACCAGAAAACCAAGCCGAAGCTAACAAGAGTAACCACCTAAGAAGGGACAGGAAAGGAAGGATTGCCAAACTACCCCATACTGCCGCCAAGAGAAGTACACAGGTGGGACACCTACCACGAAGCCACCCGACCACCAACCGGAGGCGAGACCGCGAGGCAGAACGGAAGCAGCCCCGACAAGGCCCCTCCGAGCCAGGAAAAGGTGGAGCCACAGGAAGATCTCGGGCGCGACCATTGAAACCCAGGCGACACAAGGAGATGGATGTTTGCCGAAATGAAAAACTCCCCAAAGCAAGCAAAGCCCGCCAGGAGTTCAAAACGACGGGTCCGACGCGAGACATCACAAGACCCCGAAAAACCAAAATACAGGGCAAGCTAGGAAACCAAAGAAGGCGGAACGGTTGCCGCAAGAAACAGTACCTGAACCAAGGGGTACAAGCAACTGCAATAGACCGAGACAAAGAAGCACACCATCAGGACACAGGCTGAAAAATGCCCAAGAAGCCAAGGAACACACACAGAACACCCCTGCGGCAGAGGAGGAAACAAGGGAACACACAAGAAAATGAAGCGGTGGAAACCGACCACGCCCCCCCAACATAGCAGCAAGTGCAGGCAAAACCGACCAAAGGAGATGCCAGGAAAACGACTGGGGAGAGAGGATGAAAGAGCAGAAGCACCAAAACCCCAGGAAAACAACCAGGGGTGGACAAGCAGGAAGGGACAGAAAAACCCCATGCACATGAGAGGGCCAAACCAGGGACCCGAAGACCACGAAAAACAAAAGCAAACCCCCATACGCAAACCCTAGGCACAAAACAGCAGCAAAGTGCCACACAACAACCAGATACAGGAACAAGGACACACCACCGCGAAACACGGTACCAATGCACACGTGCAGCAGCAAACAGGCACCATCGCAACATGCAACATGTAAATAGCAACTCGCTGCTGCAAAGGCAGAGAACGGAGCAAGCAGACCCCCAGACAGGGCCAACGGAGACACGACAGAAGCCAGCAGGCCCAGAAACCTGCACACCAGGCGACCGACAGTGGAGAAATCCCGCTCGATACCTGCTGGATGGGGTACTGGGAGCTCATTTACACCCCAAGCCTGGCCAGAGGGTGGCCCACCAGGCAGCTGCTTGGAGCAGCCCGCAGGCCCACATACCCCCCACAACCAGGATGGGCCGGAACTTCTATTTGAAAACAAGCTAATGTGCCCCGGAAGTCCACGGACATACCAGCAATAAGGCATATGCTAGCAAGTAGGTCGTGTAACAAACCTCAGACCTCTCATGGTTATACAGTGTTCCCCGATTGTGCCTTTAGTACCACTGCACTTCACTGGTACTATCCCGCAAGTTCTACCAGATAGGCGGGACCCAAGAGCCAGAGCTCAAACCCTGCAAACACAGGCAGGAGCCTTACCAGGTGAGTACAGAACCAACACCACAACCCCCACACCTCATAACACGAAAAAAGGTGGGTCCCCTGAATGACTAGCATGGGTTGGACATGCACATGAGTGGGACAGGAAGGGTTGAAAAAGGGACAGTCACTGGTGTGCGAACGGTCTCAGTCGTACAAAAATATACCTAATTAAAGACAGGTATATAAACAACACCGCATCCAGTACCCAGCCAAAAGACGCCAGACCGCAGAAACTCACCTGGCGAACGTTGGCACGAATGTGACACGACTCAACCGTGCCCAGAAGAACCTGGGAGCACCGCTAGGTGAAGACGCCAGAGCCGGACACGCAGGAGAGCAGGGTAGAGGTGAAGGAGGCGACCCACACCCATGACACAGGGAAAACCTCTGCGTCCTCCCCACAACTTGAAACCAGACACCCCCGGAGCGAAGGGGCACATACCACAGCGAGGGAGAAGAGCGAGAGGCGAAGCACTTGAGCAAAAAAGGGTGCAAAACACCAGCACTGAAACACACTGCCCATGACCAAAACAAACTCCACGGCGCATGCGCATGTCACGCTGGCCGAACCGGACAACACTCTCTGCGGGAAGGCGCCAACCAGGACTACTGCATTAGAAAAGTAGCCAAAAGGAGGAAGCAGGAACAATAAAATTGGCCAACGAAGCGAAGACAGAGCCCAAAAGGGTACCCAACCGGGCCACAAGCATCCCAACAAGGCTACAAGTAGCCCAACCGGCCCACAAGTAGCCAACCGGCCCACAAGTAGCCCAACCGCCCACAAGTAGCCCAACCAGGCCACAAGTAGCCCAAAACGGCGACAAGGACGAGGAGCCGACAGACGTTCCAACAATGCGGGAAGTAGGGAAAACCTTCCTGAACCCTTCGAGAACACAGAAGCCAACACTAGTCCTGAAGGCACTCAAAGGCGCAGGCGCACCCGAGACCAGAAGTCACGTAGAACCCCATGAACGGGGAAACATGACGAAAACACCGTCCCAAAAAGGGTGGGAGGAAACATCCACCCACAGGACGGAACCAACCGACTCAAAGGCCAAGGAACCGAGCCCGGGGAAGGGGCCAATGCCGGGGAGGAGCGTAACCACAAGCCCCGCCTAGAGGGGCATAAAAAACCCCACGGGGTCCTACGAGGCCAAGGCCCCCCAAGTCAGCCCTCCCCAGCCCCGGGAACCTACACGACAGGCCCCGTTGCCGAGCCGTCCCCCCAAAGCCCCGGCCGTACCAGAAAACCGGGGCAGCCGCAAAAAACGCTAAGGAAGGGAGCCCACTGGCAGACTCTTACAACACGGCTGGAGGAACAGGCTCAAATAACCCCGTCACTACCCCGGAAGGGGAGTTCCCCGAGACTGCCCGAGTCTCAACACCATCAAACCCCGCCCCGAACCTACAGACGGTAAGAAACCGGATGCAGGCAGGAAGGGGGATCCAGGGGAAAGACAAGTGGGCGTGGAAGGAACCGAAGCAACCAACACCCCCAAGTCCCAACACAAACCAAAACGGGGCAGCCCCGGGGCTCCCGGGGAGTAAACCACGAGAGCGTTGCCACCACCAAGGCTCAAAGTGCACCGCCACTGATGCCCGCACCCGCTTAGTCAGCACAAATGGGTAACCGAGCCACAACAAGCATCCAAACTCGCAGGACTCTGGGCCGAAGGTGTCACCGACCCCACAGGCAGCAGACGGAGGCAAAACAGAGAGTCACCCAGAGACAAAGGGTGAGAGCAACCCTCAAACTTGCTGGAAGCGAGGGGGGACTCTGGGGTCACATCCATCGAACCCAAGCGCCACCAGGGGTTTCCCAGGGTCCCGAGCGTTTACTATAAGAGGACTCGCTCTCAGGTAATCCCAGGCAGGGTACTGCTAACCGGCACCCAAAGCTACCAAACAACTTTCTAAGAGCTGAACCCCCGGGACGTGTACACTCACGGGGACCTAGCAGGGGTACCACCAGAAAATACTCAGAACACAAGGGACACAAGGGGCAAGAACAAAGGCAGACCCCCCCACCAGGTAGATAAACAAAAAGAAAAAGAAAACTCCGCAAGAGGACAGTGTACCCAAGCGGAACAGAGCCGACCGCCATGATTGGTAAAGACAAGCTGCACAGTACCCAGCGCCCCACCAGTGCAAAACTGCCCCTTACTCTAAGGCGAACAAGGGAGACAGAACACCCGAGCACACAAAGAGCGGTCGAAAACCAAGCAGTAAACGGCCTAGCAGGGGCAGAACCCAAGGAACTTGTGGAAGGTGGCCCCAAGCCCCAATGGCAGTACTTACAGGGCACCTAGGGAAGGGAACATAGAATGCTTCCAACCACACGGGGGTTTCTATAGGCCATTGCTCCCCATGCCTCTCTGAGGGGGCCAGGTTCTGGCCGTGGTCCCCGGTAGGCCCTAGAACTCCATACACATGACTGATGCCAAAGTCTGACATTAGCATATCAGCCTGGTAAAGCTCCGGGGGAGCCGACGGGGCTCCCCCCAGAAATGGACATGATACGTGTCCAAAGAGAGCAATACTGTTAAACTATCATCTTCAAGTTTTGTCTCCGTGAGTGCAACAATGTCTAGTGTCTGCAGCTGTATTACATCACTTAACTCCATTATCTTTGATCTCACTCCATCTATGCTGATGTATGCAATTTTCAGGAATTTGTTCCCCCTCTCCTTATTCTTCACTCCCCCCCCCCCTCTCTCTCTCTAATGATTTTGTTGCTTTATTTGATGATTTTTGCCTTTATGTACCACTTTCCTGGTCTGCCTACCCCTATCACTTTGTAGAAAAAAGAATTGATTTCTTCTTCATTCCTGCTCTCATTTAAACGTTTTGCCTTGGCAAGGTTCAGTTTCAGCTTCTCTCTGTCTTCTTTTGAAAGATCTCGTCTTAATGACCATACTTTCCATACCTCATCACTTTGTAATTTTCTAGAATTCCTTAGTACTGTACTTCCTCCATTTGTTTGGCACCGTTTAGGGTGAGCCTCAAAGGTCGATCTTTCCCTTTTACGTACTTTCCAATCCTCCTGTAGTCACAGATCTTCTACAGCTCTTTCAGACCTAGATGTTATCTCCTTTTCTTTGCAACCAAAAATTATCAGAGACTTACTTCGATCAACTGTGTTTTGCATCAATTTAGGATTTGATGCCAGTACCTTTCTGACTTCCAGCCTAATGTTTGTTTTGTCCTGGTTGCTGCAGTGTTTGGCTTCTTTTACTGCTTCTCCTTGGCCACTTGTGCATAGGTGAGTTGCATATCTTTCTTGCACTGCTCTATTCCATGTGTAACTTCCTCCATCTGTACTGACAAAAGCTGTTTTTCCTGTTGGATTTCCTTACCTAACCTATCATAGTCATTTAAGTTTAAAATTTGCTTTAACTTATTCCAAAGTTATTTTTAAGAGTTTATTTTCCTCTTCCATAGCTTTGCGATTTGTTTCCAATTGATTCTTGGCCTTGTATAAGTCTTTCACTAACACCTCAAGGCCTAAAACCTTGGTACTAAAGTGCTCATTACTCTTTCAATTTGCTGATTATTTCTACATGATATTTCACTATAATATCTAATTTTGCAAATTTGTTGTGTAGACTGCTTATATCAATGCTTTCTTCATTAAAACCCCCAAAATCTAGCTCTGTTTTGTTTTTCTTCTTGCCGGTGGCCATTTTGAATGCTGTTGTCTGCACTGTAAACACTAGGGTCACTTTTTCTCATTCAATTTTTTCACTTCACTTTGTACATTCATGTTATCTCACCTATTTTTCCAAAGCACTACACTTTTATGGTCATTGGGGCACCACTCATTATCATCAACCTGTACTACAATACTTAGGAATTATGAAATATCCTGGAACTCCTCTGATGAGGTGCTGACACTTCGGGTGTCACCTTTTGAAAGTCCTAAGTGGTGATACACAAACGTCAAAATTATCAGACGTGAAGAGCGGAAGAGTAGATCGAACCAGTAAGGTACCTCACCGGACCAACCTGCTGGAAGAGGCGAAGCCGTGAAAAAATGCCCGGGTTCGGACACCGAGCAAGCAGCGACTAAAACCAAGGCTGGGCCGGCCACCATGGGTCTAGAAGTAGAACTCTTCCCTGATCCCTGACAGGATTCCAGCCAAGCCAGAACCCGAAGCAATAGCTGGACCTGGGGAAAAAGGTACAGATAGCCCCACCTCGACTATTCCATCAGAAAAGTGGTGTCTACCGCAGTGGCTTCACAGTTAGGGAAGAGCGCCACATACACTGGAAGATGCCAAGACCACACCGATGCAGAGAGATCCACCTTTGGAAGCCCGAACATCCAGCAAAGCCAACTGAAGGAGTCAGAGTCTACCTTTATCAGAGGAATGAAGTGACACCAACAATCTGCCAGGATGTTGGACACGTCCAGCCCAGCAACCAGCCACAAAGAGTCAAGGACTGAAGAGACCTTCTGCAGTGCAGTACCAGGGCACAGTCCAAATGGAGCCTTGAGCGAGACGAATCCGCCGCAATGAAAGCCACAATGGTGCAAACTCTCGCACCGTCCTATGAGCCCGACGGAGCCCACCGCCCCTGCCCGGCTTCGTGAGCACTGGTCACAAACCCCAACCAAGAGACGAGGTGTCTGTGAACACATCGAGCAAGGGTTCTGGGAGGTGCCAAGGCACCGAACCCCGAAAAACCCATAGGAAGCCAGAGACGCAGCAACCAACACAAGGCCCTCATGGGAAGAACCCAGCAGTCACGAGAGCAGCAAAAGGGACAGCCCCAAAGGACGCCGAAGCCAAACCCAACCCAGCGGGTAGACAAGCACGGAGAAGTTCAATTCCTGCACAGCTGCTCAAGCAACCACCGAGTGACCCGGGACCCCCCCCCCCCACAGACAGCCGAAGGCGGACTGTAGCCTGAGCAATGCCACAGGAGGGAGAGACACGGACACTGTCCAAGAGTTCCAGACGTGGCCCAGCCAAGTGCAAACCTGGGACAGAACCAAATGGGACTCCTGTTCACCAAAAACTCAAACCCAACGAGCTGGGAAAGAACCACACACCTGGCGAGCAGACATGCAGACTGGTTGGGAGCCCAAACCAATCAGTTGTTGAGGTAAGCCAACACCCCAACACCTAACAGCCTAAGATGGGCCCCTACAACCCGGGTCAAATGCATGAAAATGTGAGGTGCCAGATTCAGCCCAAATGGAAGGCATAGAAAGCAGTAAGCCTGCCGCCCCCACCACAAGCCTTAACCAGTCCCTGAACCACAGGTAAATAGGGACGTGCCAATATGCATTTCAGAGGTCCAGAGACTCCATCCAAGAGCTCGGCTCCACGAGAAGACGGACCTGGATCAGAGCTGTCATTCAAAAGGAGGGGTAAGGAATCCAGCGATTCAGATGGGACAAGTCCAGAATGAAAAGAAGATCCGCACAGTCCCGATTCAGCACTGGAATCAAGAGGAAAATCCACCTGAGGGACGAAGTCGTTTTGACTACGCTCAGGCACACCCACTCCAAGATGACCTGAGGGAGAAAAGGGGAAGAGGCCTGCCCCATCCGTCCAGACCCTTCCAAAGGAGGAGAAGCTGCCCAACGCCACCACAGGCCGAAGGAAATGACCCGAAATGCCCACGAATCGCCGGACCAAGTGTAGGCAGAGCCAGCCTCCCCCGAGCGACCTCCGAGAAGCCGACGTGTGCAGAGCATCCATTGCACAGACCAGATGAGCAAGGCCCCGGAGGGGGCATCGACCTAAAGCCAGCACCAAGGACCTCCCTTGACTAGACGAAAGACGAGCCCCTGAAACGACCCCTCCAGGAAGGACGAGAACAACCACCCCAGAGCAACAACAAATGTGAGAGAGAACAGCAAGCGGCAGAAGCCGCCTGCAAAAACTGAGAAACACTCTTGTCGGAAAATAACAAAGAGCAACCTCGATTCAGTGAGTCTTCTGTTAGGATGCACACTTTTCAGGCCGGATTTACTCACCTGTTTCGATGAACTCTCGTTTACTGAAGTGGGGGATGTGCAGATTTGCTTACAATTTTGGGACGGAGTTTAAAAACAGGTAGAAAACTCTCCCATTATATCACCAGTTACAATTAATAATTCCTTCATATGGCAAGTTGGACTACACAAGTTGACAAGTGAGCCACATCAACCAAACATCAGCCAGAGTGGTCCATACTACATGTGAACCCACATTAAATAATGTTGTAAATAATGAATTAAAAAAGACCACTTATGGATATCAACCAACAAACTGACACTAAACATAGAAAAGACCAGACCTACTACATTTTATTTGGAAGCAAATGAACAAATGCAATACAGCTTCAGATAGACAATGTTAACATCAGCAATAAAACTAAGGTAAAGTTCCTTGGCCTATACTTAGACAAGAGACTCAACTTCAGCACCAACATACTGTACAACACATAACCAAGTCTCAAAAATGGTTGGTATACTCTCTAAAATCAGATATGTTACAAACTCTGCTCTCCTCTCATTATACTAAGTTCTGATCTATTCTTATTTTACACATGGTATCTGTGCATGGGGTTTAACTACTGCAAACTACCTCAAGCCCATCAGCACCCAGCATTGAATGTAATGAAATGCCATTATCTGGGTGAGACCCGGAGGCTCCCTATCTTGAGGTTATCTTCAGATGATTTCGGGGCTTTAGTGTCCTCGCGGCCCGGTCCTCGACCAGGCCTCCACCCCTATGAAGCAGCCCATGACAGCTGACTAACACCCAGGTACCTATTTTACTGCTAGGTAACAGGGGCATAGGGTAAAAGAAACTCTGCCCATTGTTTCTCGCCGGCGCCCGGGATCGAACCCGGACCATAGGATCACAAGTCCAGTGTGCTGTCCACTCAGCCGACCGGCTCCCTTGCATCAGTCAAGTGCATGGAGATCTAGGCCTACAGCTGAGTGGCCTGACAGCTGAGTAGACAGAGCTTCAGATTTGTAGTCCTGAGGTTCCAGGTTCGATCCCCAGTGGTGGTGGAAACAAATGGGCAAAGTGTCTTTCATCCTGATGCCCTGTTCCCTAGCAATAAATAGGTACCTGGGAGTCAGACAGCTGCTACAGGCTGCTTCCTAGGGATGTGTAACAAAAAGAAAAAAGAGGCCTGGTCGAGGACTGGGCCGCAGGGACGCTAAGCCCCAAAATCATCTCATGATATACCTGGGGACCACGAGCCAGAACCTGGCCCCCTCAGAGAGGCACAAGGAGCAATGGCCTATAGAAACCCCCGTGTGATTGGAAGCATGCTTTACAAATCAAGGACCTCGAATGTGGAATAACCTTCCCAATTATGTTAAAGACTGTACCTCTCCCAACCAGTTTAAGATAAAAACTAAGTACTACCTAATTAACTCAATGTAACCTACCTCACCCCCAAAATGTCAACCCATGTCTTCTATTTTAAACAATGCTGTTTGTTGACCAAATTGTATTTTTGCTATTTCTGCCATGTCCCCCCCCCCTTTTTCCATTTTTTCTTATTTTTTCTCAACATAATTTATACTTTAATCTCAATTAGTATTAAGTTTTAGTCTTAGTGTTCTTCCTGCCCGAAATGCTTTGCGTAATAGTGGCTTTAGGCATTGTATGTACTAGCTCTATCTATAAATCCATCAACTTTTGTATCTTACCTTGTATGTATGTACTTTACCTGAATAAATATTTGTATTTGTATTTGTATTTATATTTGTATTCTGTGTCTGCGACAGACTGGGTCAGGCACCCAGAAAGGTAGGCACCCCGAAACAAATCCCTATTCTGGTGAAAAAATTGCTATCAAAAGCCGAACGAGTGGAAAGAACTCCTCAACTGAAACTAGCAACAAGCATAATGTCATCACATCGCCGCACTGTGGTCTGCTCAACCCCCCCCCCTCCCCTGTAGAGGAAAGGGGGAACCCCAGACCCTCGTGTTGGCGGTCCAACCGACAGTTCTTAGGCTGGATGTTCTTCCAGCTTCTTGGAGCTTATCGGGCTAATGTATTTTATATTAGACCGGGATATTAGCTATGGAGTTCAGACCTACCAGGGACCATGAGCCAGAACCTGGCCCCTTCAGAGATGTTTCAGGGAGCAATAGTCCTGGAAAAACCCCTGTGGTTGGAGGTTTTCCATATCTGCCATCAACCGGGGTTAGGCACCCACCCGAAAAGGTAGGCATAACAAAACAAACCCCACATGGTAAGAAACTAACAACAAAAACCAAACAGAGAGATAGAACTCCCTTCAATCCCAAGGAAACAAGCAAACGTAATATACTACTGCTGTGCCACTTGTCCGTGCAGCCCTCCTGTCACCGAGATGGGGAGAGGGGGGCCCCAGACCTCATCACGTCGGCTGCATAGCACTACAGTTCGGAAGCTAAGCTTCAACCAACGTGAAAAAAACGCCGACCGGTGGGAGGGAGGGTTGCCAGGGAGCTTCCGGGGCTCACCTAGAAAATGGCGTTTCATTACAGTCAACGCTGGTTTTCTGAGGGAAGCCCCTACGGCTACCTGGAGCTTCATACCCAAAGAGAAGGAAAAGAGAGGGACTGACCCGGGAGGCAGCAACCACAAACTACTCAACGCGAAGTCGAGTTAACAAGCTGCAATCTGTGACCCAAAGCAACACAAGAATGCCACGGAGCAGAAACACTTACCAAATAACTGGTGGCCAGGACCCTGTGGAACCTCCAAAATCCCTGCGCCCGAATATTACACAGTAAAATAACAACATACTGGAGTGAACAATATGGAAGAAAATGCCAGATTGAACCAGTGAAGAGCAGAGGTGCCATAGGCACAATCAGAGAACACTGTATAAACATCAGAGGTCCGCGGTTGTTCAACGTCCTCCCAGCGACTATAAGAAATATTGCCGGAACAACCGTGGACATCTTCAAGAGAAAACGGGACTGTTTTCTAAGAGAAGTTTCGGATCAGCCGGGCTGTGGTGGGTATGTGGGCCTGAGGGCCGCTCCAAGCAACAGCCTGGTGGACCAAACTCTCACAAGTCGAGCCTGGCCTCAGGCCGGGCTTGGGGAGTAGAAGAACTCCCAGAACCCCATCAAGCAGGTATCAAGAAGGAATATGAGCCCAAGACATGTTACCAAACACGGCAGCCAAAGCTGCAAACGTCCGAACGTCACGGGCACAATGATAGAACACAGACTGTCTAGACTTAATAACCCTGCGGACGACCTGGGAGACCCGAGCCTTGGAACAGGGAACGAGGGAAACCGAATCAACCCAAAGCACATCCCCAGCCACCACAGTCAAGGCAGGCAGGTAACGGCGGAGAGCCGCAACCGGACACAACATATGAACCGAGAGCATGAAGCTCCCCGACCCCCAGAGGCCAATGCCAACAAGAAAAGAGCCTTAAAGAAACAGTCCAGAACCAAAGGGACCACTACAAACCGAGGAGAAGAGAGAAAAGAGAGAGCATCCTGTTCAACGACCAAGACAGGTCATGAAGTGTATGAGCAGGCTGTAGGTAAAACAACGCACGAGACAGCTTGCGAAACAGCGTAGAAGTAACATCAATACCGAAAGCAAGCTGCAGCGGTTCCGCCAGTTCCACACGATAGGAGGTAACAGTATTCGTATGACAACGGTCCTGGAACAACCAAAAAAAAAAAAGGTCAAGACAACCTTAACAGACAGCGAAGTACACCTACAAAGCGAAAGAAACGGAAAGACCGCCAAGAGACTGTTGCAGAGATGAAGCCTGCAGGTGGGACACCATTAAGGAAGCCACCTGACCACTATAGAGATGATGATAGACCAGAGTAAAAAATACCATACACAAAGACTCGAAGAGAAGATC